>NW_026267336.1:38844-47623 GCF_000697945.3 Frankliniella occidentalis | reverse complement strand
GTTGCAATATCACATAGTCAGAGTATTATCCTTGCCTACGCCCCGCGCCGCGGGTCGTCCTGCAGCATCTACTTCAAGCCGGCACGTACAGACTCAAAACATCACCATCACCAAAAGGCTGTTCATCGCGATCCGCGGCTGATCCAGCACAAGAGAATCAAGAGTCAAGATACCCCCCCCCCCCCAACCTCCAGATGTCGCCGCCCTGCGCCCTCCCCAAACTGGAAATGCTGTCACCACTAGCTATCTCACCCTCCTCCTTGCCTCCTCTCTGTCTCTCGTACTATCACACACCCTCCCTCTCCACCCAAGCACCACAACAACACGACCAAACACTACCCTTTAAAACATTGCAGGAGGACGAGTGCACCGCAACGCCTCTTCAGACTCCCCCACCCCCAACCACGGACTCCCCAAGAAGGACGCACACATCAGCACACATGCAGACACCGCGGACCAACCTGCAAGAACGTACTAAGACCCCCCCCCCCCTGATTACCATCTGCGCCTAGAAGATGGACAGGCCGAACCAACAGCTCACCGTAGCAAGGCAGGAGCCCCCGCTTTACCCCTTGAAGATAGACAAGTCGAGGCCGCTGCAAGGAAAGGCCATGCCGCATGACGCCGAAGAAAGCCGGAGGGGTGGTGGGCCGTGGCGCCGACACAAGATTCCTGCCACCCGGAAGACTCCGGGCTACGAAGACCGAACATGCGCCGCGGCTGCGCCGCGACGCTACTGACGCAGGTGGACGCTGGTCGCTGGTCGCAGGCAGCAGAACCCATCATACTCAACCGCGTTCAGATAGGGCTTGTGATTTCCCACCTCACGGCGGGGCAGCTTGGGGGCTGTCTCTCCATGGGCTGGGCATACAGGCAAGTAGCAGTGGCTCACCGTGAGCTGCTGTGAATACCTATAGGTCTTTCGGAGGCCTGGGTTACATGACCATGATCCTCGCGCTGCCCCCACCTCACTCACATGGCCCGCCCGTGGCCCGCCCGTGGCCCCACCTCCTCTCGCTGATCAGGTGCACTCGTGCGGCTTCTGGGCGGTAGGCGGCCCACGGGGCGGCCGGCACGCTCCACTCATCTTGCTCCCCGCCCCTGCCCGCGGCCCCCGCCGCCACGCCGCGCCACGCCCAATCCCGCGGCCCCCCGCCGGCGAGTGGTGGGGGCGGCGGCCAGCCGCGTCCATGCCTCGTCCGTCATGCGCGGCCGGCCACTTCGCGGGGAGGGGGTCGCAACCTGTACACACCGTTGGACACGATATATGTATCACAAAATTTTGTCACGAATCTTTGTGATGAAAATTTATAGCATCACTTTGGCGATGATTTTCTAGTTGAACTATCTCACATCCCTTCTGGCGTCAAACAGTGATCATGTGACGAATCATCACTGATAAACCAACTGACAACTGCAAAGTTGAATACTTCCAAGTACTCGACTTCTTACTCGTGCACTTGCAATTTCTCAACTCTAGCAGTTGCAACATTATTGTTGCACACTAGATTGGAGGCTTATACTATGTTGGATGTGTTAAATAGAGGAGTTGCACACTTACAAGTGCACAACAACAGAGTTTAAAATACTCAAGTGCACTACTACAATTTAAGTATTGCTATACCCAGATTATAGTCTTGACTTGACTAACCACGAGGCCTGGTTGGTTAAAAGAATAATTCAGCGCACATGTTATTTTTTGCGGTAAGCATATGCCCCCAACTATTCTGAAGAGTTTCATTTGGTTCAATCTGCCTTTCTACAACACATTTTATGAATATCCTGTTGTTTTAGAAACAGTCTTAATTAAAATTTGAGAAAATTATTATAGTCGGAACGTGTTTGCATTTTTTGCCAGTCGTTTCGGACGCCATAGGTGTCGCGCACTGCTACGGCCTCCCGGCCTCCCCCACGTGTGACCCCGCCGAGCTGCACGAAGCGCACCGGGGCGTGAGCGCCGGGCGCGCCCTTCGACAGTCGGAGCGGTGCGGAGCGGCGGGCCCTCTAAGGTTACCGAGGAGGAATGCCGCACCCCGCACAGCACCCCCCGGCACGTAGACGTCTTCTCCCAGAAAATTGGCCAAAAACGCATCTGCTGTCGAGCACATCATGACCGTCATCACCAGGACATCACCATCGCCATTACCATGTTTGCTCTGCCCCAAAAGCGCGGGCCGGGCAGGTGCCGCACCACGTTCGACACAAAGGAGTCCGTCATTATAATGCACTTTCCTCTCAGAAAGAAGCAATTTTTCGCTCGCAGAAGGAGAGAGATTATAATCGGTAGCAGCACTGCCGGGCCATTTCCGCGTTTAAACAAATTGTTGTTGTTGCGGCGATGTTCGCCGCTTCGGAGACGCCTTTCCAAACAGAGATGAGCTCATCGCTCAATTGCGTTCCCGGAAACAGGTGCGTTACGCGGAGGGCTGTGGGGAGCTCGCCATGAGCAGTCTATGACGGCCGAGACGGCTCGGTGCGCGCCGCCCCGAACCAGGCGACCATCTCACTTTTCCTCCCAACATTGTTCTTATTCCTAAGTGGCAATTTTCTGTCGCGTCCCTTTGACCTAACTAACCGCACAGGCCGCACACCGCGTGCGCACAAAACAAAGGGTTACAGGAAGGGGCGGGGCGAGGGGGCCGTGGAGCTGGGCGGGGCCCTTGTGACACGAGATACGCCTTTGTACTGCTAAACCGTTGTTTGCAGGAAATAAAGGAGACCTATATCCGCCCGTAATCCTTTCTTCTCTCTCTCTCTCTCTCTCTCTCTCTCCACGATACGGCGGCGGCATCCTTAGTCGCGCGTCACCTTTATTCGCAGAGCGGAAGCAGCAGACGACGTGCGGCGCCTATTCGCAGAAGCACACTGCTTGTCAATTCCATGCACCCCGCCGCGCCGCGGTTCGTTATCGCGTCCTCCTTATTCGCAGAGCAGCAGACGACAACGAGTCGGCATTATTCGCAGCCTCGATCGAACGCATAATGACATTGCGATAAGGAGAGGGTGGTTGGTTCACTCCTTTATTCATCAAAGGGTTCGTGCTCGGCCTTCCCTTTGAGGTCCCTCCGCCCCGCCCCGCCACGCCCCGCCCCGCCCCACCACGCCCCGCCACGCCACGTCGCGGCCACACCGCGCTCCTTGTGATATAGAATACACACGGCGAAGCGAAGGGGGAGAGGGGAGGGGTATGGCGGCGGCTTAGCGAAGCCGCGGGGGATACAGACCTGTTGTCTGTAAGCACGCATTTCGAATTGAATGGCTCTCAACCCCCGAGGGAAGGAGAGGAAGGAGAGAGAGGGAAAGAAAGAGAGAGGGAGCGAGACCAGGCAATTAGTACTGTAGTGCACTCTTTGATTGGTACAGTACGTCACACAAGAGCCTCCCCTTAGAGAGGAGGACCACCGGCGACGGAGAGAGGGACTGAAAAGCCCCCGCAGAGAAGAATCAGGGCGGGAAAAAGGACTGAGAGACGGCGCACACAATTTCCAATTTTTGGCACACTGGTATTTGCAATGACTTTCCAGTCGATTCACCCAAAACATCAAGCCTAAACCCTAATGTACTACGCATGTATTGAGCATAAGACTGGCAAATGAATGCAATGTTGTGCATAGCTATGGTTACTTACAATTGTGCAACATGCATTAAAACAGAACGCATGAGGGTTTTGTGAGTCCGCGACCCAAAGCCATCACATACAGTATCCACATTTCTCAGGACGGTCAAAGAAACTTCCCTGCTTCCCGTATCTTTTCTTTCTCTGGCAATGAAGTATATAGTGGATTTTTTTTTTAGCAATTTTTCTTCTTCTTCCGCATGATGCACGCAAGGAACGTGTGGAGCCCGCGATTCTCGCAGTCCAGTCAGCGGTCTGAGTGATAACCGGGTTGATACGAACTTCTAGCGTTATCGCTCGTGCTCCGCCGAGCACGCGCGCCGCCAGCCCGCTTCACTAGAAGAGGCCCAGCTACTTGCGCATGCAGCGCGATAGGGGCTGCGACTGAGGAGCCGACGCCACATCAGCCAACGGAGCAACTCCCTTATTGTAGATGGAAATGGAAGTTTGTTTCACTTTATGCATTTGTCCAGTCCAAATTCAAAAGGGCTAAAACAACACGGCTTGGGCTTTGAGGGAACAATGTTGCAATATTGCAATAATCGGCTATAATCATAATCCTTCTTTTTGAGTGCCTTATTTTCGAGCATTTTGCAAACCCCGCCGAATTCCGCGTCTCAGGTCGGTCCGAGGTTTGGTCGGGTTTGGTGCATAAAGGGGGGGGGCGATACACGCTAGGGTAGTCAGATGGGAGTAGAAAAAGCATTATAAAATACAGGTAAGGTCGCGGATTTCAACAAAGGAGTCGTGTACAACAGCAAAGAACAGCATCGAGGATGCGCCAGTTGGGTGCCCCTCTCTTTACCTAAAGTGAAAAAGTAAGGTACCAAAAACTGCAAAATAAAAAAATAAAAAATAATAATAATAAAAAAAAATAAAAAAAATTGGATGAACCAAATCTTTTAGATAGCCACCTCTGTCTCCGTTCCCACAGAGCCGGCGGAAGTTGCAACCTATTTACACGTGTCTATTTCCGCCTCTCCAGCTCCGCGCCTCCAGCTTGCCTCAAGCGCGAGTTATGAAAAACACAAAATACCTGTACGCATTACCATTTTGTTAGGCTGGCGACCTCAGTAGCACTACAGCAGTTGTGAGGCGAGCTGGCCCGTCGCGTGCAGCAGAGGAGAGAGGCACCTGTTGCACCCTGCGGCCCTGCGGCCCACCTCATGCCCTCGGCCATGCCAACCCTTGTTTTTGACCAAAAAAATCCCCTTCTCTAATTGGAAGCCTCCAGGAAGCCCCGGGATCTGCCCTGAGGGGAGTTGGGGGTTGTGGGCGCCTCATCCATGCTATACCCCCCCCCCCCCTTTTTCCCTTGTCGGCCACCGCTTTAAAGATGCGCAAAGGGTCGCGGCGTATTGTACGGTAATAAAGGAAACCGAAATTCTCACCATCCCGCAATATAAAACTGGGGAGGCAGAAGGGAAGGAGAGAGAAGGAGAGGGCAAGAGAAAAAATTGGTTTATATGATATGAAGGCCTTTTACGGTAGCCGCGCCGTGTCCCGGGCGGCAAGGTGCAAAGGCCCGGTACAAAGGCACAGCCGAAACGAAAAAGGCGACGGGGGAATTTCTCCAAGAGTCGCCATCGTGGCGTACTGCTTGTCATGCAGAAGGAACCGGCACTGCGCTCGCTGCTCTACGAAACACAAGCCTTTTACTTTCACCGGGCGCCGAATTATTATTTTATTTTTTTTACAGAATGTAAACAAAAACTACAAGATGTGGGATAGCGGGAGCGGTGAGCGGTGTTAGTGCGTGAGCGTGTGCGTATGTTTGTGCGTGAGAGAGAGACAGAGCAACCTCCAGGGCGTCGACCCGAGCGGGGGTGGCCCACCCGCCTCAATAACGCACAAACGTATTACTATTTGCTTTACGAGCCGCATTACATTATTTGCATACCCAAAGCGCATAATGTGACGACCGTCTAAACAAGACACACGTCGTTGGAGGCGCCTAATTCATAACAAGCCGGGGAGGCCCATAACCCTTTTGTTCGCCGTCCAAACGACGCGCGGATTTAATTGATATCATGAGAATCTCCTTACGTATGCAAATTCCAAATTGTTGTATTATTTTTCGCGTGAATACGTAATGAACAGCGCGCTCATCCTCTGCTTCTGCCAGATAATCAATCAGAGACGTTCGCGCGTGGCTGGCGCATCTCTCTCTCTCTCTCTCTCTCTCTCACACACACACACACACACCTGCACACACCGGACGACCCAGCTCAACCACCCCTATCGGAAATGAATGTTTTCAAAGGACGCCACAAAATCGGCATGCACAGAGCTAGGAATAAAATGGAAGTTTCGCCCATGTTGATAGAAACTGTTGACTCTCGTTTTTATTCGTACATATTACAATAAACGAACGAAGCTTCATTAATTACAATCTTACTGAAAAACTGCTTCTGGTTACAAAGTTTGAGAGTTTAAAATAAAATAATTTTAAACAGAAATACAAATTATTTTGTGTTTATTGAGACTTGATGTATGACTAAAGGCCTTCTTACACACATCACATGTGTATGGCTTTTCACCAGTGTGGGTCCTCATGTGCCTCACAAGATGGCTTTTCTCAACAAAACGCATTTTACACTCGTCACACTCGAAGGGCTTTTCACCAGTGTGTATCCTCACGTGCTTGACAAGGCTGCCACTCTCAGTAAAACGCATTTTACAAACATCACACTTGAAAGGCTTCTCACCAGTGTGTGTCCTCATGTGCCTCACAAGAGTGCCTTTCTCGGTAAAACACATTTTACATTCGTCACACTCGAAGGGCTTTTCACCAGTGTGTCGCATCACGTGCTTGGCAAGTGTGCCTTTCTCAGTAAAACGCATTTTACATACGTCACATTTGTATGGCCTTTCACCAGTGTGTGTCCTCATGTGAGCAACAAGAGTGCCTTTCTCGGTAAAACGCATTTTACAAACATCACACTTGAAAGGCTTTTCACCAGTGTGATACCTTTTATGCCGCTTAAGATGATCCGCTCGTGCGTAACTCTTCTCACAGACTTCGCATTTGAAGGCCCCTCCAGCGAGCCCGCGCCAGTTCACCCTGGTTGCGTCGCCGGGAGGAGACGCCACTTCTTCGGCGCGCTGCTCGGGCTGCACCTCGCCGTCGCCAGGGCCTCCACTGAGGTCATCCTCCGCGGGGCACTGCTCGTCCTGCAGCGAGAAGCACGCCGTCATCACCTGCCCTAGGTGCTCGTCCGCTTGTTTCAGCTCGTCGAGCTCGGGGCCCTTATCGATGGTGAGCTCACCAGGATCCCCCCGGAAGGACGCCCCGCTGAAGGAGCTGCGCTCGCCTCCTGCAACAAGAGCACCGCGTCAGACACCGCCGTCGTCGTCATATGAGGTCCGACCGAGTCCGCCCCACCACCAGGGACACCAGCATGCGCGTGCAAACGTCAGGGTCACCACTGCGACAACAGCAACTTGGCCTGCAACAGAAAAACGGTCACGTCAAAAAGGTCATTCACATAATCTAAAACAAAAGTAGATAGACTAAGATAGCCCTTAAATTGTTTATAAAAATTTCTAGTTTTAGTTGAGGCGATGACCCAATTCTTCAGTTGTAATCCAACAGGATTGACTCCGACGGTTCGTCCCCGGGCCGAGCTCGAGGGTGGTTTGGGATGGGCTCCTCGGTGATGCCATCATTGCAGTCCTGCGTGAGCAGAAAAAGCCAGTACCGAATAAAGGAAAATAGCATCCACTCAAAAATCGGATGTACATGTAATGTGTCTCTCACTGTCTAAAATTTGCAAATCACAAGTGTGCAACGTAAGTTAAAAGCCAAAAGCCATGTCAGTGCAAAATCATGATCTACACACGTAGGTGTGCGAATATTGCACAATTGTTTTACCAACTGTGCTTTCTTCTCGCAAAATAATTTTCCACGGATATTTCTTTATTTTCTCAGGCTTTGTTGTCTGAAAAGTGGTTTTCTTGTGGGTTTATTTACCGGTTAAATATTTAAGTTGCCGCTTCTCTAATGTAAGTACGCACACCTTAAAAAGTGCAGTCTTTGTTCTATTCTTTCATTCTATTAATTTTCGCGTGAATACGTAATGAGCAGCGCGCTCATCCTCTGCTTCTGCCGGATAATCAATCAGAGGCGTTCGTTCATTATTACGCGCGTGGCTGGCGCATCTCTCTCTCTCTCTCTCTCTCTCTCTCTCTCTCTCTCTCTCTCTCTCTCTCACTCACTCACTCACTCACACACACACACACCTCTGCACACAGTCGGTGCACCGGACGATCGCGGTTCGACGACTTTTTCGTCCCAATTACGCCCAATAAATACCACAATAACTCTCGGTGAAGGCATTTCATATATATGTATGCGCCTTTTATCATATTTTTTAATTAATTAAACATCCTACTCCGTTTCATTACGTCGCGTCCGAAACGAGCGGCCCAAAGCACGGCCGTCGTGTCCCCGGGCCAAACAGCAGACGACTCTCAGCGCCTTGTTGAAATGCATGGCCGGGTACGTTGCATGCGTGTGTGTGTGTGTGTGTGTGTGTGTGTGTGTGTGTGGAACACTTTCAGGAATTTGAAGCAGGCCGTGCGACGGCGGTGTGCCCTCAGGGGGCCGCCCCTTTCCCCCTCACCTCCTACAAGACGCAAGACGGGCATTGAGCAGCCACTGCGCGTAGCGGGCGGGGCGGGGCGAGTCGTCTGCTTGGCGCGCACGCACTGCAGCTCACTCTAGTTTGTATGTACTCGCCTACGAAATATGTCCGACGCTGTGACGCCGAGTCCATACGAAATATGGCGCGCCAGAGAACCAGGAGCCATGTGCCATGGGAGACTCTCCCCGGCCTCAGTACCTTTAGTCTCGTGACCCCACTCCACCTTATCCCCCCCCCCCACCCCATCTCAAGCCTCGCACAGAGATCGCAGAGATCAATGGCTATATATTCCCGTATCACATACAAACAAAGCAGACAGCGCTGGGATACTGCCCGGGGCTCCGGGAGGCAGAGAAGAGGAGGAAGTGGGGAAGGGAGAGAGAGAGAGCGACGAAGAAAGGAACATTACGGAGCAGTAAGGTGGCAGAGAGGATGTGATGGTCTCCCACCGCCCCGATGAGACTATACTTCCGAGGCGATCGGAAGCCCCGCGCACCTTGCGATGTCTCCCCCCCCC
>NW_026267336.1:38116-38444 GCF_000697945.3 Frankliniella occidentalis | reverse complement strand
CTAGTCTCCCGTTCATGATTGAAAAGCGCGCCCTTTTGCGCCCATCCATAGCCAGTCAGTCGGCGTCAGTCATTTGTCCGTCGTAAATCCGTAAGACGGGCAATCAAACCAGCATTTTCAAACATGGCGCCGACGTCGAGTAGTCCGGGACCGGGAAAAAGGCGGGGGGGGGGGGGGCAGTCGGGCAGGCCGGCGGGCAGCGGACCTCTACCTGTTCAATCACTCCGCCGCCGCTGAATCCATCTCCTCCTTTATCTCACCTGATTTGAATTTTATTGCGCCGTAAAGAAGCTGCTGCCGCCGCCTGACGGACGGACTGCCTCCTCTG
>NW_026267336.1:26046-35826 GCF_000697945.3 Frankliniella occidentalis | reverse complement strand
CCCCCTCTCCTATCGTCTGCCAGGATAGTTTTTAACCTGGCCAATGCCAGCAGTTCACAGAAGATAAGTTCCCATTGTCATGCTTTTCGCGTCTGAGCGGCCCGATACACTTTCTTTTCTTTTGCACTCATCCGCATTCATCCGTGCGCGCCTCCTGCAGCTTAGTCTCTCTCTCTCTTTCTCTCTCTCTCTCTCTCTCTCTGCACAGCGAACGCCCATGCACACGGGTGCATGGCCCGATTGACGATTTGAAAAGGGATCCATCAGCTGCATGAGACGACTGCGTCAAGGAGGAGGCGTAGCACCTCTGTGTGTGTGTGTATGTGTGTGTGTTTTATGCAACACACATAAGCCCGGGCGTTTATTGCAACCAGCGCAAGTACAGCAGGGTCGTCATTCCAATTTATCGTCCGTGCTCGCTGATGAGAGAAGGCATTCGAGCATCGATGAATGAACATCACCGTCGCTGTCTGAAAAATTATGGGCGATGAGGAATTCCTTCCTTTTATTTTTGCACTTTTTACCTTTCAGAAAATAAGCAGACGCGCCGTCGAACAAAAACGAAGTGAAGGACAGCCATCCGCCGGAAGGTGGTTGGCGGGGCGTGGCGGGGAGGTGTCGACGACGGGACAGCGGGCGCCCCTGTCCCTCTCAGACTCCTTTATCGGGACACCCAGATCGAAAAGGTATTGGATGGAGATGTCCCCGCTATCGGCGCCATCCATACATCAGCATGGGACCCGGCCGGAGGGACCAAGGGACCCGAAGGACACCCAACCAGGGCCGCTTCCGAAACACCCAAGCCCTGGGTGCGCGCGGGCCTGCGAGGTGGGGTGCGCAGAGGGGTGCGAGAGAGAGAGAGAGAGCGCGACGGCACCCCGGAGCCCGCCGTCGCCGTCGCCTCCTAGGCCGTGGTCCTTACACCCCGGCCCAGGTAACGTCCTCCTCGCTGTCGCCTCGCCCCTCGTCCTCGCCCCGCCGCGCCGGTTGGCGAAGCCAACAGCTCATTTCCTGCCTATTACAAGGACGAGCCCTAGGTAATGGCTGGCCAGGACATGTCACCCCCGTCCCATCTCCCTCCGGGATCATCCCGGTGGCGCCGCAACGCCACGGATCGTAAACAGTGAATCCTTTTTTTAATTGCGCGGGGAACGGAGGCAGTGGCGGCGGCGGCGGCGGGCGCCCGCGCGGTAGGCAACCCGCTGGGCGCGACCGCTCTAATGGTGCCTACATGTGCGGCGGCTGCGGGTGTGGCGCGGTGAGAGAAAGAGAAGAACAGCGGGAAGCAGAGGGTGAGGTCGCTCTCCGCCACAGCTACATTTGCTCCGTACTCCTCACACAATCTTGCCCCTGCCTGGGCGATAGCAATGCGAATTGTAAACCTCTCCCTCTTCTCCTCCCAAACCTACCTCCCGCCCTCCCTGTCGGTCCGTCCGCTCTTGAGCCGTGCTAATCCGCTGTCCGAGTGAATCCGCCAACATTTCCACACATCCACACACCAAAAGGTCCTGTTCATTGTGCCGTGTTTGTGTTCCTACGCTGCTGAAAATACAAACTTGCGGCCAATATTTTTAAGGGAATGACAAGCGCACCACATCATACATCTGCCCAGAAAAATAGTACAGAATTCAGAATTTAAATGTCTCTATTTTTTTAAATTCTACCGAAGCGAAGACCCACTGCTGCCCAAGCCTGTCGTGGTTCCTCCTCGCGCGCACGTAGCCAGGTCGGACTCACAATGAGCTTTTCATACTTCCCAGTACTTCTTCACATGCGTGTGTAGAAAAAGCCGACCCTTACATGTATGTATCTCGGCGCGAGAGCGTATAATGCCCCTGCCCCGGGGATGAGAAATATGAGAGATGCGGACGAGATAGCTCCCCATACACCTACTTACGCTTCCTGGCCCGGCCAATATGAGGTTGTTTCGGGAAACCGGATTACACGTGGAGTTGCACACCTCTGCTGTCCGCCCCGCCTCCCAGCTGCTCACAAAGTGTTATACGACCCGAACATTATTGGCAGGTTTCCGCCCCACCGGCCAATCAGAGCCGAGCGGAAGGAGCGGGGGAGGGGAAGGGATGAGCAAGTAGTTCGAAAAAATATAAATGCAATTTGGAGGAAAGGGCAGAGGCGAGAGGTGACGCTCAGAAGACAAACACAGGGTGCAAGGGGTGGCAGACGAGTGGGGTGGTGCAAGTCCGAGAGAAAAATTTGTCAAGACAGGACCAGTTTGTTTGAGAGGTGTTGGAGCATGTGATTGTCCCGGGTCGCTTTGTCCGGGCAGGACACAGGGGGACAGGGGAAAAGTTGAAAGGGGGGGGGGGGGCAGCTAGGGTCCAGTCCACAGTCCAGCGTGCAACCTCTGCGTGCGACAGGCACCCCGACAACCCACCCGTTGCTGCAATGCTGCTGGCTGGACCGCCATCTCGAGCTCGAGGAGTGTCGTCGGGGTGCTCCGGCTGAAGAGGAGGAAGTCATCGAAGTGCTCGTCGTGAGGGGAGAGGGGGACACAAAATGCACCCCGAGTCGGATTGCGGGGCCATTTCGAGCTCATCGATGGCGACCGGATGTCACCCATTCAGGTGCGACCTTTTCACGCCGAATCGCCCCCCGGCCTAGCCGAGCGGATGTGGCTTTAGGGTAGGGGTGATCGGCCCCGAGGGGGGCGGAAGGACAGCCAGGACCTCGCCAAAGGACCCACGGCAGCGCGAGGGCCAGAGGGAGTCCTCGGGGACCACGCCGCCGCAGGCCAGCGCACCAGGTGCGTGCCAACGCCCCCACCGCCTGCTCGTGCGCGCTCGCCCGGCTCCAAATCTCACAAGGGAGAGAGATTTATTTCCATGCCGCGCGTGAATGGAAACTTTTAGAACGCGCGCGCCTTGTCCCCCCTCTGTCATTTGCCACCGGACCGGGCTGCTGGAGGAGGGGGGCGGGGGTTGGACCGCGGCCGCGTCGTGTCCACCGGCCCCGCCCCGCACTGCGCCGCGGCAGCACACCTGGTAATTTGTTCAGCCTGGTTGGGGATGCGATGCGGGCTACAGTTATTGTCACCAGGGCGGGGGAGGGGTGGGGCACGACCTCATAAGGCGAATAAACACGTCCTGTAAACGGCTACGCCGAACTGGACCCCTGCCTCCTCCTCCCACCTCCTCCTCCCCTCTTCCATCTCCCGCCATCCTGAAATAATGGGGGACGAGAGGGACGGGGAGGTGGCGCGGCAGCGTAATTGGGAGAATCTATTTGTGATTTACTTTTTGTGTTGTGACGGCGGCGGTGTCCCTCGTTGTTTGGACCAAGAGGGGGAGGGAAGGACCAGCCGCGCGCTCAAATTACCGAATAAATACAGTTTTCAAATTGACGTCCGCGAAAAAAAGGCGGATGCTCACTTGCAGCGGAGCTGCGCAAATTACAGTGCGTATTTTTTTTTATTTTATTTTTCGGCGCGTGAAAATCTGGTATTCTTTTTTACTCGTCCGCGTCCCGCACGGCGCGGCCAAGAAAGCAAAAGGGACCCGAGGGCGACGAAGGACGCGATCCGTCAACGTCGCGTTTGTGCAAAAGTGTTGATAATATCTCCCGAATGCGTGAAAGCCTGCTTAGTGCTGCAGAGCTCTGCCCTGTGCCTAGCCCCGGTCTGATCGCCTATCGAAACATAATCGGAATATTTTCGCGTCGAGGTGAGAAAGGAGGCGAGAGGAGAGGGGGGGGGGGATTACGCCTCGCCACGACAGTTTCTGACGAGGGTCGCACAACGGTGACGTATCCGACCTCATCCGATTGGAAGGGATTGTGTGACTTACGCCCCTTCTCCGAGGAGGTTGACACTGGCCGAGGGGACGGACGGGACGGCAGGCAAACAACCGAAACTGCTTGCGCTGTTTGGCAATGCCCCCTCCCCAAGTCCCCCCCGCGCGGGAAGATTGGGGTACATTGGGTGCGTCCGAAAACGCCCCTCGGGTACCCAGGCAAGGGCGATGCCAGGGTGCCCCACCCCTTTCTCTTACTGTAATCCTGCATATCAGCACAAACCGGCACAAACGTTAAGGTCCGTGGGCCTCGGGCAGGCCGGGCCCTCTATGCGGTGCACGCAGCCGGGACACAATGTACCATAACTATAGAAACGTTTGGACGCGAAAGCGTCGCCAGGTGTGTCACAGATAGGCACGTAGGACGCATTGTGAACGGCGTGAGGATTAGGAGGAGTCCCGGCCGGGCCCGGGGCACACAGTCGGAGGTGCGGGGCGGCGGGGGGCAGGACACCATCCAAGTCTTATTCAGTCTGGGCGCGACCCCGCGCGTCAGATCTGTCGTCGTGGACGCACACTGACTGCGCACCGGGCGGCATGGGGACGCGAATTGCTTGTGTAAATTTGACCCTGAAACGAGGCTGTCCCCTCCGGTCCCCTCCGGTGCTCACGGGTCCCCTCCGGCCGGCCACACGCTCGCCAGCCAGGGCAGGGGTGGCCCGTTGTGCAGCGGGCTTGGCTGCATCAAAGCCTCCATGAAATGGTTCTGGTGCGTCACCCGGGCCAGCCGAGCGGAAAAGAGAGCCAAGAGATATTGATGGATAACCTTCTTTCTGTTCCACCTCCGGGGCGGGCGGCAGGCTCCAGGCAGCGGCTCCAGCCGCTCCAGCCAGGCTCCGGCGGCTGCAGGCCAGGGCGACACGGCGCAGCGCTGCGGCGGCCGGCCGGCGGCCCCTCTACACAATACTAATTGTCCGCTAACTGATTTCCACGCACCCACGCGCCGCCGGCCGGCTGGCGAGCCGCACGGCGAGCAGCCTAGAGGCCTTATATCAAAGCCGGTAACGAGCCTGGGCGCGCCGGGGCCGCCGGGCACCGCCTTGTTAGCCCGTCCTCCCGCCCCGCCTGCGGGCCCGGGCCGCGGCCGCGGTGGACACGCGAGAATTAGCTCCACGGGGATGGGTACTCCATTCCACACGAGGTGGGCGGTGGTTGCAACCCGTGCCGCATAGGCTGAATCAGCGGGCTGGCTTTTAAAGGGTTACTGAAGATGCGTGGAAAGGCTCTGGAGAATCTGATCGAACAATCAAAACAAAGATTGCAAATTGTATGATTTATTTCATGGAAGATTCTTTCAAACGGGGGGTGCCCAACTGTGGTAATAAGGTGTACACAGACTTGGTAATCACTGGTAATCCCAGGTAATCCACACACCCATAAAAGGGTCCTTTCGAGGACAAAATTGTTAATTGAGACATGCATTTTTGTGCCCAGCTTGCCTAAGTTAATGCAAACGCGCATGTTTAATACAAAAATATTATTTGTTCAATCATAGAATGAATCATTTGTAACTTGCAATTAAGAAGTACCTTAAGATAGGCACAAAAATGCAGCTTTATCGGGTCCAAAAATGGCAGTTTAGATTTCGAATGCAACCTAACCATACCTAGTATTTATTGGTAATCTTTAAAATTTGGCAATCCGGAGTGCACATTTTGATGGAGTTAGGCACCCCTCCGTGTGGGTAGGCAACCCGGCCGCGCCCCTACATGGGGAACAGTGGCACCAGTTCTGGCGCAAAACGCATGGGCGTGAACAGCCGCCAACTGGGGCAGTAAAAGGCGGCTTGGAAAAACAAAAATGGGGCGGAAGTGCAGTAAGCTGCTGTCCGCCGCCGCGTGCGAGGCGGGGCCGGCGTGGCCGGCGGGGCAGGGTGCAGCAAGCGCTCTCAGACTGGACATCTCAAGCGTGGTCCGAAGGGGGCTCTGATCGTACAGCATCACACGCTGTAACCCGATGCTACGGAGAAACCTGAGCGGCGGGACGGGGCTCGGGGTTGGGCGGGGCAGAGCGGCCGGCCGGACAGGACATCAGCAGATGGAATAAGGCGACCCGCGCACGTCATATTTGCATCGTGATTAGCATGTCTCCAGACGCACTAACACGCCATTTTCTCGCGTCTCCTTTTTTCTCCTCTCCTTTTGCCGTCTTGTACTTTTTCTTTACTTTGCGCGCCAGGCAGGTGTGCATAAGCCGCGCCGCTTTTGCCCTCTCGCACTCTTGTGACACACATCTGTCCGCCGCGCCGGAGGAGGCGGAGGAGGCGGAGCCGTGGCTGTCCATGGCGTCCATTATGCCTAATTTGAGCGCGAGCAGGACTCCTGACGAGTGGGGCACTTTGGGGCTGCTCAGGCTCGACCACTACTCTGGCCAGCCGCAGTCGCAGTCGCGCCCCCCGGCCTGGAGTCGGCCTGGAGCCGGCCTGCAGCCCCTGGCAGCCCGCGGCGTCCTCTTTGGCAGGCCCGGCCTCTGGGCCCGGCCGCATGGGTGCAGCCTGTGGTGGGCTTTTAGAGCGGCCTAAGTGCCTAGCAGTGTGTTATCGAGGCCGCTGATGTGACCCGCAGAGCAGCCAGTTTGATGAAAGATGGATTCCGGGCGGAGGCCTGGTCGGGTGGGGCCGGGGGCCGGGCGGCTGGCCGCGAGGGCCCGTTTGGACAATAACAAGACAAATCACCTGGCTGCCGCGTTCAGACCTACACGGCCGGGTCCGGAGTCCAGAGAGAGAGAGGGGGGGGGAGGGGGGCGTCAGCTGAGCCGTTTCGAACGCCACACGCGGCCCAAAAATACCGTCGCGCGAGGGGCTTAACACGGAACGCGTCAAACAGGCAACGCACCCATTATTCAGGGAAGCGTCAAGCAGCAGCAGGCAAGTGCGTCACGGTCACGCGTCTGCAGCTGACATGTCGGGCGGGCTCACGGGTTACACTCTTCTTCATGTCGAGCCCCTGGACGAGAGGGACACAGTTTGCCCCATCCAGAACCCGTATTTTTGCTCGCTGTACCGAGTGTAAGGGTAATACTCCCCAGTTTGCATACCCAACGGGCAGATCGGGTGGGCGGGGTAGGCAAACCCGCCGCACTGTGGTGTATGGTGTATAGCCTTTACAAACGGTACAGCATGCAATGCAGGCTTGCGGGCGGGCTTGCCTGCACTGTAAACCTGAGGTGTCCAGCGGCTGTGCGACTTTAAGGGGGCATCCTAGTGTAGCGAGCGTAAAATAAGAGTGATTTGCGTAATTAATTTTAGAGAATCCATAGTTTTTAGAACAAAACCGCGTATACCGTTTTGTAGCGCATGCTTTTGACTTTAAAACGCAATGTGTATGACGTCGATACGCCTACCCAAAGTTGAGATTTCCCCTGTTAAAAACGGCACTGCAGCGTTGTCGTCTTTTCATGGTGTACCGGATTCCGGCCACACCGTTGGGCCGTTGAGGTTCCGATTTTTTGTGGATGTTCGTAACACTTGTTGGTATGGCATGAACTAGGATATCTGGGATCGGTCACCTCCTTCATCCCGAAAAAAAATCAAAACTACGAGAGTCTTAGTTTTTTTATCGATATGTCAACTTTAAGCTGCTCGAAAAAATAGTAAAAATTATCCGATCGCAAATGTCCTAGTTCATGCCATAACTACGTTCATACAGAGTCTAAAAATTCTTTGTTGGACTGTGTGAGACCAACGGCTCGACTTTAAATAGGTACACCATGACAAGACGACAAAGCTGCAGTGCCGTTTTCAACAGGGGATATCTCAACTTTGGGTAGGCGTATCGACGTCATACACATTGCGTTTTAAAGTCAAAAGTATGCGTAACAAAACGGTATACTCGGTTTTGTTTTTAAAACTATGGGTTCTCTAAAATTAATTACGCAAATCACCCTTAGTTTAGGCCCGCTACACTAGGATGCCCCCTTAAGTCGTGCGACAGGGCGCCTGAGTTTTAGCACCCTTTTCCTGCAGAGGGCAAGGGGTGTCCGATAAGAGGGAGCCTTGCGTTGGCTGGGATTGGACCTCTCCGCCCGCAGGAAAAGGGTGCCAAAACTGCTGGACACCCCAGATATACAAGGTACCGTCGCTCACCTGGTGCCGTACGGCGAGGAGCGAGTAGAAATTAAGCAACCCGCACACACGCTTGAATGCGGGGTAAAAGCAAAAGCAAGCACGGGGTCTGTGCGACACCTTTTTACGAACTTTCAAACCAATTTTTTTTTGCTTTGCATTTATTGGCGTCCGGTTGCGCTCAGGCTTACAGGAAGGAGGAGGCGAGGCAAGTCGACGACACAAGTTTTGCGTCACGATATGAACGATCCCTCAGCAGATGAACAGCCCGAGGAATTATAAAGCGGGGCTCGCGACAATGGTGGGGGCAACTGCTCTCTGGCTTCGGCTGACCGTCAACTTAAAACAAAATTTAAAGCGACGCATCCCGCGGAGCGCAACAGCAGCTCTGGGCAGGGCTGGGCGGGCGGCTGGCTACTGGGCTGAGCGTCCCTCAGGTGATAAGGCTCGCCTCGCCGTGTGGTGACAGCGACGCCACGGGGGGCGCTTAGCGCCGAAATACACGGCCTGCACGGCCAATATATCTCCTGCCGAAGCGCCAAAGAGCTGCCAAAACGGATCGCGCCAGTAAACAGTTTTTCGTAAGCATGAGAGCAGGAAGAGTGAGAGAGCGGAGCGCGAGCGATCGAGACAGAGACAGAGAGCAGGAGAAGGGGGAGAAAAGAGAGAGTAGGGGGCAATCCTCGATACGTCGCGGGGGCCACGCTTGAAACAGCCCCCCAGTCGATGAGTTATGACTGTCGGGGCTCAGGATCCGTTTGTCCGGCGGTCATCATGAGCGGCCACCGGCCGACGAGCGCTCAGCGTGCGCGGGTTCGAATCTCCTGGACTGGACTCACAAACTTTACCCCAAATACATTTCAGGGGTCAACCATACTACAAAATTTGCACTAGTCTTTGAAAAAGGAGGGTATGATATATCTTGTCTTAGTGTTTTAATTCGGGGTCTTGTAGTCGACCGAAACAACTAAGTTGCTTTGATGCCTACCACACATACATGTATTCTTCTTCTGCTTCAAGTCGGAGCCAAGCGGCTCCTGGGATAAGGAGATATTCACCCCGCGCTACGCCGCACCACGCCGCGCGGGACGGGACGGGACCGGGCGCTTACCGGGCATTACTCGACATTCTGACCGGTATTAGTCGGTTTCGGATTTCATCCGCGCCATAAAACAAACTTGGTGGTCCTGTTGGCTGGAGTGCTCGGCTCCGCTCGGCTCGGCTCGGAGGACGCAAACCACCACGAGGAGAAGGGGGCCAAACGTTTTGCGCGGAGATAGTCATCTTTACAACGCGCCTTGATGCCTCGTCTTACGTATCAAACAACATTGAGAGTAAACTGAGATATAAAATAAGAAAAAAGTCGCGAATAAAATCAAGCGGTAAAAGCAGCGAAGGGGGCATAAAACTCGCACCGATGAAAGTACAGACAGCGCACAGCAAAAGGAGTCAGAGTTCAAGGATTCCCGGGATTTTTCTGTCGATTTCGGATGTCGTAAACCAAACAAGTTCGACACAAACAGGGAGCGAGGAGAGGGGAGGAGACACATAGTCGGCAGAGCAGGAGGACGATACCGTCGTGAAAGCAAATTTTCCTGCCCTTTTCACAACAAAACAAGCATTTCGGGTGCCCTCATTCGGGCCTACACTTTGCCGCCCGGCCGGGCCCATGGGCCGGGCAGGCAGGCCGCTGCGGGGTGACTTCCTCCACGACACACTGCGCTGCCGTGCGGCTCATTGACGCCCGAGTCATTCATCTGCCGGCCTCCTCCCCCTGCAGCATCCTCATCAGGGCCAATGGACCACAAATACGGTGGCATATTAGGCCTGGTATCACACGTCGCCGCCGCCGAGCGGTACCCGCCCCCAGGATCCCGCGTGGGGACAGGAAAGGCCTTCGCCCGCCCC
>NW_026267336.1:18702-25563 GCF_000697945.3 Frankliniella occidentalis | reverse complement strand
CTCCAAATGAGAAGTTATGACCACGATTAGGTTCAAATTGGCGGAATGGGGCGACAGGGTGGGCCGGTACGATGGACGGAGCAGAGGGTGTGGTCCTGCGAGAACACGGCCAGGGCAGGGGGCACAGGGCAAAGGCACAAGGGCGGTAGAAGCAAGCGCGTGCCCAGTGGGAGGTCACGCAGGTCAAGACCTAACCTACAAACGACCAGTGGTAAGACTCGTGTCGGCCCGCCGAATAGGTAGGCAATTTGAAGTACAAATCGCCTGCAAGTAGGCAAAAAGTGCGACGTATGCTGTCGCTGTCCCCTTCCACAAGCAGACTCTACGGCTAAGCACAAGGTCGGAGGCCAGAGACGGAGTTAGGCTGCTTGGACGCGCTTTGGTTCGATTATTGAATGGCGAATGACACATGGAGACCTTTTTCTCCATTCATCCATTCATCCGTCCGGTCCACGGCAGCTTCCTCTACTCCCCCCGATGGACCGACTGTCACCGGGCGGAATTTGTTTGTCGTTTGTTTGGCGGGGCGGAGCCAGGCGGGGCGAGAAATGCAACGCCTTTGCCTCACCTATACCACCTTTGTGTGCCGGGGGAGGGGGCTGTGGGGGCCCCGGTGGGTGCGGAGGGGGGGGGGAGGACCCCGCCCGGGGCTCACGTGCATTATGCGGCGCGCTTGCATTCGAAAAGGTTTTTGTACGCGGTTTCCTGTTTCGGCTTTCGGGGATAATAATATACTTCCTTCTTATTGGCGGATATGTGTGTCGCGCGCCGCCGCGCCGCCCCGCGGACCAATATGAATGATAAGTGCATGAGCATACGAGAGAGAGAGAGCAAACGAGCGAGCGAGAGAAAGAGCCAGGAAGGCAGGTGTGACCCTGCGGGCGACATATGTGCCCTCGTTGTTCATCAGATTTTCATACATTGCATACCAACGCAGAACGCTTCGGTTGGTAGGACTACTAAAAGCAAAGCCAAATTCTTTGGTCATTTGAATTCTTTAAGAAAAACCAGAAAGTTTATGCCATTTAACAAACTGTAACCACTTTGCCGCGGTTTCCAAGGGGTGAACTCAAAAATATCACGTACACAGACATACAAGAAAATTACATGCAAAAGATAGAATAAAATACTCCACATCTAAAAGGAAACAATGCTCCACAGCTAAAATAATCTTAAAAGAGGTAACAAATTACAAGAAATTAACAATAGGGTTGAGCCCACTTGTAATGCTCAAGTGCCAAATTACGTAAAAGGTCGAGGAAATGAGCAAGTACGGCTCGCAATTAACAGGTCCATCCCACACAACACAACCCACGCCTGTTCCAGGCCTCAGACAGAAGACGGGTCCATAGATCTCAATGAGTGAGGAATAACAACCCTTCTGATGGTGGTATATCGTAGGCGAGAAGCTATCAGTGATCAGTACGGACCTCCGGGCGCGCCACGCCACGCCACGTCACGCCGAGGAAGGAATAGATGAAGCGTAAGTAGCGACGCTTATTGTAAAGACCCCGTGATTAAAAAGACAGTCGAGAGGAGGCACGGGCCGACGGCGAACGCCCCGCCACGCCCCGCCACGCCCAGCCGTTTGATATTTTTCCTCACCTCCGCGAGAGGAGAAGAGAGTTTTATAAAATAAATTGGAAGTGGCCCGAGGGCGCAATCGGCCTGATTGGGACCAGCGAGGGGGAGGGGAGGCTAGTCGAGATCGAACAGAAACCCCCCCGAAATGGGGAGCAATTATTTCATGACCCGCGGGCCGACGCGGACAAGTTTGCATAAGGCAGAGCCATGATTAAAACGCATAAACACAATCCATCACATCACTATGCAGAAAATACATAAGAAAATAATACATACCACCCGGGATAGAGCGATTGGTTGGCCGCGGGCAACAGGCTGCCGGGGAAGGGAGCGCCTCGGCAAGTATTCAAACTAAAGTGCATTTCTAAAATGTTCTACAAATGCAGCAATTGGATAAATCTTGATTTGTTATGTGGAGTTTTGGGTTTGGTGTGTGTGTGTGTGTGTGTTAATTTAAATTTTTGACTGAGTGCCGCTGCACAATTTCATTTTCTACGTCTGTTGTTTAAGCCGCAGATGAGATGACGAGAGAGAGTATCCGGAAGCAATATCCGCACTTCATTTGCCGTTCCCGTGGGCGTGAATTGGCGGAGCAAATTAGACGGCTTCGCCACAAAACACGCGAAATACGTAACTTTCAATGTACGCCGCGCCTACCTCCCGGCAACCCTTTTAAACACCGAATAACCTTTCGCAATAATTGCGCGCTGGGAGCGAAGCGCATAGCGCCGTTTCGGCGTTCCTCCGTCAGCACTCCAAAAAAATATTCTTTGCACGGCAGGATGCAATTATCGCGAAAGGAATGGGAGGAGAGGGGAGGGGCCTATGAGGCGCTAACATCAGAGGCGACTCAAAACAAATAATAAAATGAGCCGTGAGTGCATCGCCGCGCCCCGCCCCGACATGCGTCCACTTTTGACTAATAGCCAGTCGGGCCGGGGCAAAACACTGACGCCTCGGCCGGGCCGGGCCCGTCTGGCCAAACCTGGGCCAAACCGAAAAGCAGGCAAAAGCGTAGCGGGCTAGTAGGCCGCTAGACCGCGCCCGGGGCCTCTGCGTGGGTCGGACGCTCCGGGGACGGGGCGAGGGGGAGGGAGACGGGGGTCGTCCCCGTGATAGGTGCCAATTTTGGGGCGGGCGCCCGCCTTCCCTCCCCGGAGTAATTTGAGTGCCCTTTTATCAAGGCAGTGGGCCTGGCCCCGCAGGCCCCGTGAGCGCGACTCCCCCTCTACCTTTCGTCTTGCTCATCTCTTCTTGCCGCTCCTCGGCCTCGGCCCACAACGCGCCCCGCGCCCCGCCCACCAACTCCCCGTCTTCATCAGCGGCCGCACAATGCGACGTCAGTCAGGTTTAGCACCTTCCAGCTCCTCCGACACATTTCTCATATTGCGTCGCTGCATTCCCTGACCTAGCCTAATCCTCGCCGGCCTTGGCTTGGCCGCCGCCGCCGCCTGCTCGACGGCGGTCTTATCTAAATGCGTTTCAAATACAGAAAAACGCACTACCCCCGCCGGCTGGCTCGGGTCAGACACACAGTATCTTTACGCGCCGGCGGGCCCGGGAGCGCAGGACACGTCCCTACCGCTCTGTCTGTCCCTCTGTGTGTTTGTGTGAGAGTGTGTCCAGAGGAAAAGACAAAAGCATGTGAGGCCCCTGCCCGCCGGGGGGCGGTGGTGCGGTGGTGCTAGCTCAAGTGCGCTGGCGGCGACACGACCGGGACACCGGGACCACGACCCGGGCGGGATGTTTGGACAGGACACAGCAGCGGCAGCTGAGGGCGAGGGAAGTCCTCGCCACCCACCTGCGCCGGCTTATTCGTGGTTTGAGCTCCGTATATTTATCATTTTTAGCAAACAGTGTAAGGTAAGAGAGAGAGGGAGGGGGGGGGGGAAGCAAAGAAGGATGCAAAAAAATGTATTTAGGCGCAGAGGCGTACTTTGGTGGTGTGGCTGGTGCAGGTTGACCCCGGCGGCCCGGCCGGCCTGCCCCAGGTGATTAGGACGGGCGGCGCCAGGCCCTGACCGTCCTGCCCAGGTCCTGCCTGACCCAGCGCCCCGCCCCGCCCCAGGCCACAAGGCAGAGGCGCCAGAATTTGTCGCGGTTTCTGCGAGATTAATTTGAGAGCGAGACAGACGGCGGCGGTGCAATTTGTGGATTTGTGCCGCCGCCGCGACTAGGTCGGGCAGCCCGTGAGCTCCGACAGAGCAGCTCGCCCCGGGGCAAAGGGGGCGGGAGGACAGCCGCGCGCGGTCACGCCGCAAGTTTTTAGCGGTGTGCCGACCGAACATGACCTGGCCGACCTATGGCCTGCGCCTTGCCGTGCCGTGCCTCTGCCCGCTTCTTGGACTATCGACGCGGAAAGGTGTGCATCGCCACACCAAAGTATCCGATTGCCAAAAGGCCATATCACTCTGTGGCATCTGAGTTGGGGCGGGCGGGGGGGGGGAGGCTGCGCAGCGAGACGGCTGGCGCCACCTACGAGGGACCGTCGGCGAGCCACGTGAGCGGGGCGGGACAAGGGGGCAGCCGTAGAGGAACACCGCCACCACCACCACCACCACCACCCGACCACCCCCATCCCATCCCGCCGGCGACCCACGGACGCCAAACGGGTCGCCCACTTTGAGATGGCGATAATCCCAGGATGCAGCAAGAAAGGGTACGCCACGCTAGCCTAATAACAGGATGAGGTGAAACACCTGGAGGGAGGGCTCGGGAGGGTGGCCTTCCCCGTTCCGCCCTGCCAGATGTCACCGGGTGGCTATGAAGCGGGGAGGACCCGACCACATGGCGTGGAGCGAGTGTGTGTGATTTGGACGATTCCCCAGAAGAAAGTTCGTGGGAATTGGACACATAACCGACACAAACCCTTCCGTTAATGGGGCCAACCCGGCCGACCGTGATAACAACTATCGAGTGAAAACTGTCATATCGATACAGACAAGGAGGACCTTCGCCTAGACAAGCGAAAAATTCACAGCTTGATATGCGTATATGGTACGATATTGTACCATATTTCATGAGACATTTTGCTGTTGTTTTTAACAGCGGCAGTTTTAAATATTTGATTATAAAACAATAAATATGTATGGCTCGCCCAGATGTCATCGCCGAGCTATTACAGTTCGCAAAGGGAGCTTTCCTGCGCACAAGTGACGTTACGAACAGACATGAAAACGTCCGGTTCATGAACTAATTACCGCCGTACAACGCAAGTGTAATCGAAAGAGTGTACCGTCGCGTCGACACACGCCACGCCGAGCAATGTGGCGGACAAGTACGTAGCTCTAGGCCGTGGTCAACAGGACCTCCGCCAGGACACCTGCTGCGCCCACGGCTGCTGCCGTGCGGCCCTCACGCGATGCACGCAATGGGCGTCATGAAGGTGATGACCACGGCCCACGGCCAGGCCGGGAGACCTGCGAGTCCTGCAGGCCCTGCACCACCTGCCCTGCCGTCTGGCGATCATAACCTCAAAGAGCCACTAACCTGCAGCCTCCGGCAGCGTCGAGGCGAGATCCGTTGAGTTGAGGAACGCGAGTAGTCATGCCGCAGCCAGTCAGAACACGTAAACTTAACCGTAATCGATAATTAGCACGCCAAATACCAGTGGTGGGATAATTTTGGTCCACAATAAACAAACGTAACAATAGGCCGGCAAGGCACGGCACGGCAGCTGGACACACGCACATGCACGCACACGACCACTCGACAGTTGACACCGGAAACTCATGAGACGACCATAGGCGACAACGCCAGGGGGCAGCACATGCACGACCGCTCAGATTTTAAACTCTATATGTCAAACGGACAGTTCTAGCCTTCGGCATATACAATGTTTGTTTTCTCCCCTCTTTTTTCAAATGTTCAAGTCGCCGTTGGACGTCAGCTCCGACATGAAATATAAATGGTGAGCACGCGCGGTCAATCCGCAGCCGAATCCCAAAACACATACGAGCCCCCGAGCCCCACCCCACCCCTCGCCCCGCTGCACCCTGGGGGGGCCGAGGGGCCCTAGGGGGCCCTGTATGCTGCGGGCGCTGGGTGCGTCGTGCTCCTCCGGGGGGCGTATGCATTCACGCGCAGGCTACTCCCGCTGATCGACTATTTCATGCCTCGTTCGAAATAAATCGAATCCCATTATTCCCCCCGGGGCGCGGGCGATAGGCGTTGTTGTGGTCCTCTCCGTACAGTCTGTGCCCAGTGCCCAGCGGCAGCGGTCGCCACCGGGTCCGGTGCATTATGTAGATGTGGGCCTCATGCACTGTTGCGCGGTGTAATTGGAAGTAGACTTGGAGGAGAGCGGGGCGGAAGGGAAGGCCTCGATTCACTTTCCCCTTGAACCTGACGCCTGGCGCATCCATCTCTACTGCTGCTGTTTGCCCACCGCTGAACGCATTGTTGTAGCCCGGTGGCGGTTATTTTACGGATGGGGTTACATTTTACGTGAGATCTTTTTTTGAGTCTCCCGTTGTTTTGTTTTTTTCAAGTCGAGGTTTTACGGGGGTGCGGAGGTGCGGGCGCGCCGTCCCCGAGCTCCGTGGCGCCCTGGGCCGGCCGGCTGGGCACGGACACAATCTGGTGCCGGAGAGGGGCCAGAGGGACGCGCCTTGTCGTAGGGCCAATAACTGTCAAGGGCCGCCTGTCGTGTCGCCCTAGACTTTGGTCCGGCACTCGGATCCAAAGAGTAAAAAATAAGAAGGAAGGAAAAGGGGCGTCAGAGGGTGGCTCTGTCCTGCAGCAATTACACCGACCATGGAGGCCACCTGCCTACGACACGAGTCCTTTGCATGTTCTGTCGGGAACGTGGCTGGGTAATGAGTGAAAGGAACGGGGGTGAGTGGGCGACAGCACCGCGGCCGCCGTGGAGGGTTGCCCCCGACGCGAGCCGCGAGCACCTTCGACACCGTCCTGCGGGCCGCCGAGCCGAGGCCGGAGGGGCTGCGCTGCCGCCGTGGCCTACGATAAAAGCACCGCCAGGTAAAGAAAGAAAAGGAACACGAAAAAACCCTTAAACGGAGGAAATTGTCGATAATTTGAGGGCTGGAGAGGGTTGGGGATGGGTGACCGTTTTTGAGGCAGCCTCGGGCGGACAAGCGCTAAACACTCCGAAATCTCCCCTTTCCTGCCCTTGCCCCCCCCCCCCGGTCCCTCGGCCCGGGGCCCGCCACGCCCCGCCCTCACGACATCGTGCCGTCTGGTCTGGGTCCAGGAAGGTAGGACCGGGCCGGGGAAGGCAGCGGCGGCGGCTGCCCCGCGATCTACACGCAACAGGTG
>NW_026267336.1:5367-18652 GCF_000697945.3 Frankliniella occidentalis | reverse complement strand
GGGAGGGAGGGAGGGAGTAACTACTTGAAACCAATGACTAGGTTTCAAGTGAGAGTGGCATGAGTCCGCGGCCATTCGTGGCTTCGTGTGCAATGCGCCTGCGGGCGGGCGAGCAGGCAACCCAACCGACAAGGGTTGCTGATGGTGTGGTGCCGCCAGTGGCCACTGAGCGCCCAATGACTGGGCGATAGGCAACCCATTCGACAGCCTCGCACCCCCGTTACTGGCAGTCGGGAAAGGGCTAGGGCTGTAAACGACTGTAAGATCGAAATGAATCAGTTTTCTAAGGAGAGGACACAGGAAAGTGGCTCGTAGTTATTAATGAGGGAAAAATAAAATTGACTTCATTTGAATTAATAATAATAATAATTCTGTTTATTAACACTTAAAGCCATGCTTGGAAAATATAGTTGGATGTGAGTGCGGCATAGCAGCATAATGGCCTGTACAGAATTGCGTTGTCATAATCATTGGTTTACATTTAACACAAAAAAAAATGGTAAATCACTGCCAAGAGGACACACAGGGTGTTGAGTTCACACAGATTTGCAACTATTTCAGGTTTTAAAAGGTGCAAATGTCTTTCAAAGAAGAATCAGTAGTGTGAAGCAAAAGAGCAAAGCAAGTTATAATTAAGAATAATTTGCCTCTGGCTAAAAGAGGTCAATTCACACAACAATAAATAAATTTTAACACAGTAATAACGATTTCCTCTGAGACTAATTTAGTGGGCTATATTATTTACATGAAATAATCTAAAAGCTTAAGCCAGACATGAACATAATTATAATTCGAGAATTGGTCGATTCTGGACTTGCCTGCAATGTTGCAAATCCATGCTAAGACCTTATCCTTAACTTAAATTTTGAATGGATAAGAGACCCTAAATCCCACTTGGAGCAGGTTTTTTTCTTTTTTATCTTATGATATACAACCTACAGTTCATCCAACATCAAAACATAGAGGAAAGGTAGAAAAATAAGTGGAACTTGTTAAATAAATCAAATGAATAAAGATTTTTGTTGCAGAGATGACTAAGCTAGTGATCCATGAACATATCCAATGAAGATCTAAACAAACTTAAAAGACATCAGGAAAATAACAGAACCCAAGCAGAAATGAATTTATTTACAAAACCCAAGAAATTAAGGAAGAGCCATTAAATTAAAGGAACTGAAAGCCCATCAAGCCAGAAGCCAGGTGCTCGTAAATACTAGCGCTTTGTTTTACCTGACATTTCAAGAATTTACCCTTGCTATGTATTTTTATTGTGGTTGGGATGAGTCTAAATAGTAAACTTTTCATTAAGCTCATGATATGAGAGAATTGGCAATTTTTTTTAATAACTAGAAATATGTTTGCAACCAGCTGCGAGGCAGAAAAACAACTGTACAATCTCACTTTAAGGAACATTTATGCTCATCTTCTTTCCTAAAGGTACCATAGAGAACAATTTTATTTTTTTAAAGAAAGAAAGATGTCTAGTACAAATTTATCCAGCCAACCCCAAAAATTTGAACAATATAAGTAGCATCCAAATAGATACAAGAATTCTCTTCAAAAGACTTTTGAAAACAACATTAGTAACCAAGTGTCTATAGAAACAACCACATTACAATGCATTCAGTCATGTTAAAGCAATAGACTCATTAAGTAATAAAGTAAATGTTGTACTTAACTATCCCTCCCTGCAGGGGAACAGAAAAAGGCCATTAAGTAAGTTTGCACAACTAGATAAATTGAGGCACAAAAAATTTCAAATTACAGGTACATAGGTATTCCAGTACATTAGCATTTACTTATAATGGGAGCTTGAAATTTAAGAGTGATCCTCTTCGCATGAGGAAAAATGCTTGCAAATGCTAAAAACAACCACAACAGGAGTTGGCATTATGATACAGCTTTGACTCTATGGATGTTCAGTTTAAAACTTTTAACATGTCTGAAAAACCACACATGGGAATAAAATATCTCGATATCAAAAACCACAACATTCCTACATGTAATGAGAATGCAATTGTATGAAGAGCAAAGCTACAAATCAAATATTTGCTAGTAATGTCATAAGGCACAAAATAAAAGAGGAATGCCTGAAACTTCAGAAGCCTACAGTACAGTTACAAAATTAAGATATACAACGAACAGTCTCGATTAATGCTCAGAAACAGTATCTACAACATAGACTAAGCCCACAAAATTAATAATACAAGACAAAAAATGATACCATGAAATGTAAATCAAAATGCAAGCCCTATGGAAAGTATAAGATAGCATAAGAGAAACCAATTTCTGATGCAAGAGAATAAGAAAAGAAAATATTCCCAGAGTTTGGGATGCCAGCAGAAAAGTGTTGAAAATTTGTTCTTTTACATCAAGATAATAATTCCAAAGATAGAAAAGTTGTCAAACAAAATAGGAAAAAAAGAGTAACCCTACTTATCGTCACTATTTTTTTTGTTCAATCTTTTGATATAGTATGAGACTCATAGAGCCCTGTCACTCTATAAATAAAACCACTCACAGAAACAGGTTGTCGGTAATACTGACCGTGCTGATGTAACATGTGCCAATACACTAATACAAACTCAAACAGAACAGTTGAAACAGCATAAAGGTTTTGGAAATAGGTAATTCACAACATTTGATTAAAATGTTACAACAGCCAGAAAAATTAAATGCATCCTGAGGTTTCCATGGATAGTAACATTAGCAAATACACAATGTAAATAAAAAGCTGAACTTTGCTTGTTGCAACAAGAGGCAGAGCCTGTTAAATGATCTTTGGACTAATAGCTCGCATAATCAATAAATAATTTCTTTCATCAGGAGCAAAAGGCATTAACTTTGTCCTTGGAGAAAGTTTTAGTCAAGTTTTACAGCTTTATTATAAATTTTTTAGTATCTTTAAGATCCTGCAGAAAACACAGATCAAAAAAATAAAAAAAAAATAACTGCAGACCTGCCTAAAAAGAAAAGAAACAACTCCTTAATTGACTGATATTTTTAGCAGATTTTTTCAAGCTGCATACCATTATAATATTACTGCTGATACTGTTTTAAGTTAAATATCACTGCAAGAGTCTACTTCTTTTTAACAGGTGTTCTTTGAGGAGTTGATGGGCGTCCTGAGTTCATCCCAGCATACTGGTACTTTGCTTTCTTCTCTGATGGCTTCAGGATCTATAAATATGCAAGACGTTTAAAGATAACGAACATACACACTATACTAAAGATACAAAAAGAGGGTAAAAGAGTTTTGAAACTTACTTGAAACGAGCACATGAGGGATTCGTCAACAGACATCATACCACCAGCATTATCAAATTCACCACAATAGTTGGGTGCAGAAAATAATGTGACAAGCTGTCTTTTGGCAAAGAACTCATACCCATCTTCAACAACCTAAACACCACAAGGGGAAGATTAACATAAGCTTATTTGTTCACCAAACCTACCGACACAATCAACAAGCTGGACAAGCATAGTGCATACCTGATGGGCTCTACAAATTAAATCCAGATCATGACGATTCAAAAACTTGCTGACAACATCTGCTCCAAAGGTGAAAGAGACCCCACGGTCATTTTCACCCCAACCTTGCACATCTTTATCAGGATCTGACCATAAGAGGTCACACAAAAGACCTAGAATTTTAAAAACGACATTTTTTAATTTGAAGTAACTGTTGTTTTAGGTATATATGTACAGTCCAACGCCGTTTCTTGGGCCAACCTCTGGGATGGCTGTCGTGCAGTTTGCTGATCCACTGATATTACCAGAAAAGACTAATTCCTGAAGTCTGGCATAATATCTAGTCTTGTCTGGTAAATAGATTTTAAGCCAGACTTCAGGAACTAGTCATTTCTGGTAATGTCGGTGGATCAGCAAACTGCAGGACAGCCATCTCTCTTAACTGGGCTACCTGGGACTCTGGTTCTAAAGGCAACCATAGTCTTACAATGGTACTTCCCCCTTCGATTTCAATACTATTTCTGATACCGCTTTGGACTTGGCCTCCATGCGTTTGGGCGAAGTTGATAGAAACTACCTTGGCCCACCTTTGGTCCAGCCCAACTTAGTGCAAACCAGCTGGACCCGACCTCCCCTGGGCCAGGCTAGCTTGGACCAGGCCAACCTAGGTTGGCCCGGGCACCGGAGCTGGACCGTAACATATACATGATGTACATTATTGTTTTAGTTAAATAAAAGAATTGTGCCTACCTGTGTCTGGGACATCTGTAGGCCGCATTATACGTCGGATTTGTTCCATTCCCTGAAGGTCAGGACTTAAACCGCCATGACAGCAAAATATTTTCTCATCAATGATAGCAGCAATAGGTAGACAGTTAAAACAGTCTGTAAAAGTCTTCCATAATTTGATGTTGTACCGCCGTTTACCTGTAGACCATAAAATGAGAAACTAATATGTACCTAGATCAAATAATAAGTAAACTAAATAAATTCTCGGGTAACAACTTACACTCATCATAAAACCCATATATCCGGTTAATAGAAGCACATTCATGGTTTCCTCTCAAGAGAAAAAAGTTCTCAGGATATTTGATTTTGTAGGCCAACAGGAGACAGATAGTCTCTAATGATTGTTTACCTCTGTCAACATAATCTCCCAAGAACAAGTAATTGGCTTCAGGGGGAAACCCTCCATATTCAAAGAGCCGTAGAAGATCATTGTACTGTCCATGGATGTCACCTAAAACAGGGTGTACTTATTAAAAGCAAGACCTCAGTTGTTTGAATGAATGAAAATAAGAGAATACAGGAAAGTAATAAGTAGACACAAGGTAATTTGGTTGAAAAAGGTGGGAAAAGATAGCAGGTGGCACATAGAAGTGCACAGAAAAGGGCAACATTGATTCACCGGTGTTTTATGACCTTTACAAAACTGTGAGCTAAAACGGCGGTAACCTACCACAAATTTTCAACGGGGCTTCAAGCTCCAAGAGGATAGGCTGTTGCAAGAATATTTCTCTGGACTTGTAACACAATCCTCTGACCTCCGCCTCACTCATTTGAACAGTTTTGCCTGGGCGACATCCTCGGACTAGAAGTAAAAACACAAATAACTGACAATAATGAAAGAGGAATTATTGTTGATAAACTGAAAATGGCTCATCCTTGCGAGTCCACTTTGAGTTTTGGCTTGCAGACAAGGCACATCACCTTGAAAAATACGTAAAACGATAACTACATGCTTAACATCAAGGCTAAACAGGGTGATTTTCAAAACTTTACACTTTAAAATTACCTTCGAGGAGTCTTTGAATCAGGCTGTCGACATTCAGGTCGACCTCCGCCATTTTTTCTGTCATCTGAAGTTCGTCGTGTGTTCGTGTGACGTCAACTCGTGGCGTCGAGATTTGCGGGCTGCAGAGATGATTTTCAAAATCTTTCGTGGGTTTTTAAGGCAGACTCGATTGCTATTCTTTTATTTGTCTGTATGAGTAAATCGTGATACACCGACTATATCTGTATCTGTATCCGCGTCTCTTCAAACGGCATTTTGACCGATTTGACTTTGATTTCAACCCGAGAGAGAGGAAGAAGGCGACGAGCATCTGTCAAGAAAGAGAAGAACAAGACGACGCCGTCCATTGTCGTTTGGTCTAACCTTCGAATTTCATCTTGTGTTTACACACAAAATAAATTCGTTGGTAAATAGTGCCCCGATTTTATATCTGCATTTTAGTCTCCGTCATTCGATATCTTCCATCAAAATGAGCAGTAGTGTGATGCTTTTTGCCTGTTCAAGATGTTTTTCTAGACACCCTTTTGAAGAGCTGTCTCCAGGCCAGCAGTTATGCAAGGCAAGTATTTTATCATAATTTATTTTGAAATCTCCGAAAGCTGAAAATGTTATTGTATTTCTAGCATGTTGAAAGGAAGACAATTTTTTAAAATTTGTAATACATTTTCGACTTATTGCTTTCATGGAATTGATGATATTTTGTTCTATTCTAACCTGTACCTCTCTGTTTGACACTTTCTCTATCTCTATTTTCTCTACTTTTTAACGTTCGTATTCAAATCTGACGGTTTCGGTTTTATTCTTCTTATCATTTTGGATGTATGCTATTTAAAACATGTTTCCCATCCCGTTATTTTTATTCCCTGATTGCTCAGTCATCTGTATTAGAGCTGTCAATGCCACTAATGTCTACTTGTCATCTACTTGAACATTTTAAAACAGTTACTCAATTTTCGTAGGGCTGGTTTTTATCTCTTAAGTTTGAAGCTCATTATTATTTTGCCTGTTTAGTTTATCCCTAAATTCTTAGCTCTCTAAAAAAGATAAAATTTGATTTGATGAGCCTGAAAGATTTTGTTGACTTCAGATCTAATTGAATTATTTTTGTTTGTTTTATTTAGGAATGTAGAGGCACATTTCCAGTTGTGAAGTGTACGTTCTGCCGCTCTGAGTTCCAGCAAACTAGGTGAGAAAAATCTTTTTCCCTTCACGCATTTATTAAAAAAAACAAAAAAACAGTCTGTGTGACACTGTGATGCGATTTGGATTTTCAGCAAGGGAAGCACAAGCACCATTTGCAAGAAATGTGAGCAAAATGTAAAACTATACAGGAAGCCAACTGCTTGTGAATATTGCAATATCATCGCAGCATTTATTGGAAATAAGTGTCAACGTTGTACCAACTCAGAGAAGCGCTATGGACCTCCTGTTACCTGCGAGCAGTGCAAACAAAAATGTGCTTTTGATAGGAAGGATGAAGATAAGAAGGTGAATGTTTTGAACTTTCTAGTACTTCTTCCATCAATTATATAACTACTTTTTTATACGAGTTAGCTAGTCAATTTCAAATCCGCCACTTTTTTAAGCTAAAGTCCTCCCAAATTGATTTCCAGGTTGATGGGAAATTACTTTGTTGGTTGTGCACATTATCATACAAACGTGCATTAGCAAAGACTAAACAAAGTGTTCAGGAACGACGTGAACATCAAAGAATTACTCGAGAGCGTGAACGAGATGCCAAACGACGAGAGCAGGCTGGAAGGTAAGATCCTTTTTGAATAGTTCCTGAATATTTAGAGCTTTCAGTATTGTAATCAGTTCTTCTGATTATCTATTCCCATTGAATCTTACAATTGAGGCTCTTGATGTCTCCCTCCTGGTAGTCTTACAATGATATTAAGTTTGTAATTATTTTCTTTTGTGTGTTAGGCCACGAAGCCATAATAAAAGACCTCAACGGGCAGATGTTACAAAACTGCCACCTCCTACTGAAAATAAGGACACAATGGATGGGCCTCCACCAAAAGTTCCTCGACCTGCTGTTTCTCGAGTGGATCCTCACGATCCTGAGCATGTTGTTGCTATGACTCAACTTAAGGAAAAGATTGTATCCCTCAACAAGCAGATTTCAATGAAAGATCAACAGCTGCTAACAAAAGACAAAATGGTGCGTGTTCTCCTTCTCTTCGGTACTTGAAGTTCATTTCTCTGAGGTTCATTGAAAATTAAAGCTCTTTTTTATCAACTTTTTGCAGCTTACTGAGCTCAAAGCGAAACATTTCACTGTGGAGAATGAATTGCGTAACCGTATGCTTTCTAGTGAACGAGAATTTAAGTCCAAGTCTGAAATGATGTCAGGCAAGATTAAGAGTCTGCAGAAAGAAGTTGCCACTTTGTCTAAGTTGAAGTCCACTCCAAAGTCAGACAAGAAGAGAGTGGTTGAAATCAAAGAAAAAGAACGTATACGTACAATTGATCCTAAGGAATATTTAAGACAAAAGATGAAGAAGGCTGAAAGAAATGACAGTGATCAGAAAGACACTGATAATGATGAAAAGGAAGAGAAGAAGTCTAGAAATACTATAAGTGATGACGATGATGACGATGATTCTAAAGATGCATCTTTCAGGGGTAGTAGCATCAAAGAAGAAAAGGTTAGCAAAGATGAAACTCAGAGAAATGGAAACAAGGGGGAGGAGAATGGAGAAAAGAAGGACCAGAGTGATACAGTTACTAATGATAATACAGAGGGCTCAATATCTGAAACAAATGGAACTGATGCCCAAAGCACAACTACCATTGAAAGTGAAAGTAAAGATTCTTCTAAAAAAGAGAAAGAAGACAGCAAGGACTCAGATGACGAGTCTGTCAAGAAAGAGCGCTTTTCTGATAGAGGATCCACTAAAGGGGATTCTGATAAAGAATCTGATTATGAGTCCTCCAAGAAAGGTCGAAACTCAGACAAGGAATCAAACAAGGGGGATTCTGACAAAGAATCATCCAAAGCTGACTCTGATAAAGAATCAACAAAAGGAGATTCTGACAAAGACTCTACAAAAGGCTCTGATAAGGACTCTGATGATGAATCACCCAGAAAAGCTAATAGCTCAGATGATGATTCATCCAAAAAGCGGCGTCATAGTTCAGATGAGGAATCGCAAAAGAAAGGAAGTGATAGCTCAGATGATGAACCTTCAAAAAAAAATAGCTCAGACGATGAAAAACCTAAGAAACGCAAACATCTTCAAAAAAAGAAGAAGTTTAGAAATGATTCTGATCGGGAGTCAGATAAAGATTCTGATAAAGATTCTGACAAGGATTCGAGCAAGTCCTCTGATCGAGAGTCTGAGAAGGAATCTGACAAAGACTCAGAAAAGGATTCCAACAAAGATAGTGACAGCGACAGTGATGCATAGGAATGATAATTTAAAAGCAGCTGTATTTGAATTTCTTTATGTATTCTATTCAGTTGAAGTTATGGTGGAATCACACACATTGTATAGGATTCATGTAATCAGTAAATTTTTATTTCAATTCTACTTAAGCTGCTAAAATTTTAGTAAAATTCTGTTCTATTTATGTATGTAACTTGCAAATATGGTAGTTGAGCACTCTTTTGTTCCTGGAAGTTTGCTTATTATGTGTGTGAATGAAATTTATCATGGGTATATAGTAAATTATGAGGATGCATTTGTATTATTGTTATCATTGTGTTCACTAACTCATTTGCGGCCGCAGTTGAAAACAAATATTGGATGAAGCCGGAAGCATCCATTAAGTTATTTATGATATCTGAAATAGTGTGTCATTAACTCTATGCTCCCATTACAACAGTAAACAGTATTATGTGATATTTTTATGATAAGACAAAAGCATACAACTTGTAGAAATTTTTATTTTTATTATATACAATTGTAATGTATGAATCTTTTTCTTTTGTCTTAACTAATGTAAAATATGTAGCATGGGTTTTTATGCACTGTCTCATTTCAGTAGATAGAATTATTTAATTATCACCAGGTTAAGACTTCAGAAGGCTGTGCTCTTGTGCACGATTATTGATTGAACTTGTGGAAATAAAAATTGTCTCAAGTTTTTGTTTCTAGGTGTACTTACTTTGTAATAGTTACTCAAAATTTTGGTGATTAGTTTTCATGCAATTTTTATCAAGCCAATGACTGAGAATTTCCTTTCGCATTGCAATGCATGGGCTTGTTGAAATATGTTCTACAAAACCTTTACCAACCAATGTAAATCAGACTCATGTATTTTCATGATTAAGGTTTAAATATGTAATGTACGGCAAGTGAACATTTTGAGATGGATTGCTTGTAAATTTTCCGTCTCATATATACCAATCTGAGGATTTCAGCATTAGTTGGCTTAACAGAAATTCCTTCTGTTTCATACTTATGTTACTTTTTCTTTTTATTCAGTCCTCTGAAGGAAATATCTTCCCTTGTGACTTTGTGGTGTTAGCTAGATTAATTAATTTATTTATCTTAAGAGGTATTTTCATCAGGTTTGTACAATACTTTTAACTTTTGTTAAAAAAAAATATTTTTATTACTTTCATGTTGTTATGTAAGATGAGATCAATGCTTTCATCTTATGAATCTTTAAATCATTGTTTGGCATTAAGAAATATCAAGAATATCATAGATGTTAACATGAATCTTTCTGTTGAAGTTTCATTTTTTGTCAGCTGGCATTTTATCTCCTTATCAATCAAAGGTGTAGCGATTTTCCATTACTTAATAATTCATTTATTCCTTAAAACAAATATTAAAAAAAAAGTAAAAAATCATTGAAATCATAAACATTAGTTCTAGGCTGTAGGGGATTTGTTGGGTCTTCAAAAGCAGCAACTTTAAAAGCTGTGCCACAAACAAGGCAAACTCCATAGTCATACTAGAGAACACAACATTATTTTTGTATTGCTTCAACCTTACAACGCAGTGTATACTTTGAGACATGACATTGGAACTACCTCGTAACATATTCACATCTAACTAAGCTGATTTGATGTGTATGGTTGTTTATTATATCTTGTGAGCAAAATCTATAATAAAGTGTACTGCCTAAAACGGTCTAAGCTCGAATTCCACCCTACTTCCCTCACGCCCGAGTTCACGCCATGCAGAGTTTGTTCCCTGCTACCCCCTGTAAGCATCTCCGTGACCTGCCTGGTGTTCGCGTGTTCCGTTCGCTTCCGTTCCAGAGGATCGACTCAGCCAAGCCAAACACGGAACGTGTCGACAGAACAGGCTTGCCGTCGAACCCCTTTCACAAAATGCGCTAAAATGCCGCTGCCTCTACTAACTCGGTCTTTTTTCACATTGCTTGGAGCGAGCAGGTCTCCCTTCTCTGCCTACAACTCAAACGTTTCTCGCGGGTTGCGGAAAACCCCCGAGCCGTTTCAGCTCCCGCCCCCCGGAGCCCACCCACGGCGCCCCCGCCACCCCCGGCGCCCCCGCCCGTGCCTTGTGCAGGGACGTCTCCAGGTGGCACGACCCTGGCGCCACCCCGGCTGCACTCCGGCTCGGCCCGCCTGCCCCGGCTCACGGCTCGGCTGGACTCCACTCGGCGAGCGCCGACCCTGCTGCCTGTTGTGGCCCGGCTGACAGCGGTGCCCCGGTCCCTCCGACGCTGGAGCCGAGTATCCGGCGTGCACATGGACCGCGCGCCCTTCAGGTAACAGTGCTTTTTCCGTCCAGCGCGCCTGCCAGACTGCGGGTAGGCCGGCCGCCCCACAGGCGTGCGCGGCGGCGCTGCCCTCCGCCCGGCCGCAGGCGCTCCGGCCGCGCCGCCATCACCTCCCCTTTGCCCTCTGCCCGCAGAGCCACCCACCCGGCCAGACGCCATGGACGACCGCACGGTGGACCTCATCTTCGCGGGCTCGCTGCAGAGCCTGCCGCCCGTCAGCTCCAAGATCGTGCGCATCTTCACCAGCTCCACGTTCACGGGTGAGCGTCGTGGCGTCCGGTGGCGTCGCTCACTCCCCGTTGACCTCTGCGCGCCACGGGCGCCGGGTCCGCGGCCGTCCGCGGACCCCTGCATCCAAACTAAGCAATGATAATATTTCTCTTCCCCTCCGCAGACACGACCATGGAGCGGAACACCCTGATGGCGCAGTGCTACCCTAAGCTCAAGGACTTCTGCCGGGAGAAACATGGGCTGGAGTTTCAGGTTTGCAAAGTGCCGTCCCCGCCGGTCCCCGCCGGTCCCCGCGGTGCGGCCGGCCCGGGGCCCCGGCGCCCTTTGCATTCTGCGGGGAGGCCCGGTCGGGATGACGGACCACAGTTTAATTCACAAACTGTTTATACCGGAGGGGCGGGTGGCAGGGAGGGCGACCTCTGAAGGCAGGTGACCCCCCCCCCCCCTTTCCACCCCCTTTTCCCCTGGCGCAGTAATTCAAAACCATCACGCTGCCGACGGCTGTATTTTGAGTGGGAGGGACTTTACTCTCGCTCACCGGCCTGGCCTGGCGGGCGGGGCTTCGCGCGCCCTGCGCCTCCTCCTCGGCCAGCCGCGGCCAGGCGCACCCTAATGACTGCAGCTCCCCGCGCCGCCCCGCGCCGCTGCCGTGGAACTTTGGATAATGCGACTAATGTCGCGAGCGACTAACGACCTAACCAGACTGCGGGGGTGGAGGCGGGGAGGGTCGGGTAGGGTTGGGGAGTACAGCCAGTCCATGTCCGTACCGCCTGTCTACTCGGCTCGCTCTACCGTACCGTTCTATTACCCAGTCAAAAAGAAATAAACAAATGGATGTCTACCCAGCCCATAATTATGTCGCTTGCTGCTCCGTTCGTCACGGCCCAAGGCTGACTGCTGTGCTTATTTTTCTGACGCAGGTCGTCGACATGCGATGGGGCGTCCGGGACGAGGCCACCGACGATCACATGACCACGGAGCTGTGCATGCGCGAGATCGCCAACTGTCAGCGGCTGTCGATGGGGCCCAACTTCGTGGTGAGCGGATCACTCTTCCCTTGCAACGGGCTGAAGGCTCCGGGCGGGCGGACGCCTCGGTGTTTCGGTTTGACAGCGACGAGCCTCGCCGGGGGAGTATTCGTTTCGACAGAGAATGTCTGTTTGGCCTTATCTCTACAGCGGGCGCCGCCCGCGCCGCCATCAGGACGAGCCAAGAGCCAAGCCCTGCTGCTTCTGCCGCCTTGCCTTTCGCTTTCTTTTTTTTTCTCTTTTCGTTTTGCATCCCGATGGCTTGTCGGCTCGGTCCACCCCCCCCCTCTCTCCCCCCCTCCGTGTTGAGCGAGCTTTGATCCGACTCCAAAGCGCCCCTCTGCGCGAATTCGATTAGGAAACTTCCGCCGAGGATCGGTCCGCCTCGGCTCGGCTCCCGCGCGGTGTGCGTCGTTCCTTTCCCGCCCCTCCCCGCGCGCCCGCTATGTACCGCTTGCGGAGTGGCCCGCCCCGCCTCGCCCGCCCCACCCGGGCCGCGCGAGGACGACGCCGACGACATCCAAGAGTTTGCTTGTCAACCCGGCACAACTTATAATAACAAAGATAAGCATTTTATCCCCGGTCTCTGTTGCCGACCCCAGCCAGAGCCGGCCGCGCCGGGGCGGCAGCGGCAGCCGCACCACACGTCAGTGACCTCCTCTGTACACAGCAGGGAAGACGTAATCGCAACGAACCCCCGGCGGGCGGGTGGGTGGGTGTCGCTAAGCTGCTCTGCCCTGGAGGTCGTGGTCGTGGCGCTCGGGTGTCGGTGTAGGCGGCGGGGTCGGCGGTAGCGGTTTCACAGGTGGCTCCTTATCCCAGCGGAGGTGGTAAAGGTCACGGAGCAGCACCACCGTCGTCGCCGCCGCTAACCCCTTTGCGCGAATAAGTAAAAGCCCGCCGCTCCCCGCCGCTCGGCGGTCGCACCTTTACAGCGAATACAATATTGATGATTAATGGCATTTTAAATTCAGCCTCGAGAGCTTGCTCCGCTCATAGCTGCGTGGGCGCGCGCCGGCCTGCCTTGCCACCCGCTGTTTCCCCGCCCCGCCCC
>NW_026267336.1:0-457 GCF_000697945.3 Frankliniella occidentalis | reverse complement strand
TTCCCGGTCCAGTGCAACAGAAACTCCCGCACTGGCCCATGGTTGAGCCCGCAGCCCTGCCCTGACAGAGTGTGCCTTGTGTTCGGTATAGGGAGCAGGCGCACAAGCAGCAGCGGTGAGTAATTCGAGTCCTCCTGAAAGGAAAGGGATGTTCCAACACCGCAGTGAGTTTTGTGTTTCGTTCGGTTTTCCCTTGACGGTCTAGGTCAATTTCCCTCGCCACCTTTTGAGATAACACGATCCCCGACCTGCTTTGGGTTGGTATCGCGTGGTCCTCATCTGGCAGGCCTCTAAATTATTACCCAGTTTTCATAAAATGAATTGTCGCCCCCATTTCGGCTAGGGGAATTGATCCATAACTTGATTCTTCTTCTTCTTCTTCTTCTTCTTCTTCTTCTTCTTCTTCTTCTTCTTCTTCTTCTTCTTCTTCTTCTTCTTCTTCTTCTTCTTCTTCTTC
>NW_026267335.1:486191-499195 GCF_000697945.3 Frankliniella occidentalis | reverse complement strand
TTTCACTTAAGTTTGGTTTCTACTGGGGTGAAAATAAAAATCACTGGGGGACAAATTACCTCCTGATGCAACAGCATATTTTTCTCCAACCAAGCAATCTTTCAATTCGGTATTGTTGCCAACTTCCACACCGTCACACAAAATGCAATTGTTCAAAACACATCTAAAATAGAAGATTGGATTAATGCACAATCCAGGTTACAAAATTTGTATGCCAGTAAGAGAGAGTGAATACTGTAAAACATACCCTTCATTGATTTTAACATTATTCATGATAACGCAATTTGCAATTCGTGTTTTACTTAGTACTGTACAACTACTACCAATGGAAGAACTACGAAACGATGTTTTCTCAGCCAAATGTGACATTTCTCCAACCATGGTTGAGTCATCAACTTGAGTAGACTTTACTTCAGAGGCTTGGTGCAAGCGGATTAGAGGATGCGCACCAGTTACTTTCTCCCATATTTGTATTACCTGAACAGAAATAGCACTGTAATATATTTCATCATTTCAACTCAAATGAATTCAGAAAAACTTCTTACTTGTCTATTGATACAAGCATAAGCTTGAAGTGTATTCACTCTCATTCCAAATGAACTGCTGTCAGCAATATGAGCATAACAGCGTATTTTGTCATCTTGAAAAGTGCCTTTCATATCACCCCAATGATCATTAAATATAGATTTTGGTAATACTTTGCTAACTATGTTACTCTCTTCAGCAAACTGATAAATATCTGCAAACAAATTTTATCAGAGGTTTACAAGTCAATGCATACATGTTGCATACAATATAGTACATTTGTGTTCATTACTATAATTGTTTCTACCTTTCTTAATAGTCCCACTGACTACTGAAACATCTTCAATAATTTGAGCTGGCTTGGAGGATTGCTTTCTCACAATGTACGGAAGGAGCTCTCCCTTCAAAGTGCTTAAAGACCTGTACAGGAGTATTCATAATTTTTAACCAGCATCCAATATAAAGGTACAATGAGTCACAGTGTCACATAGTCATTCACCTCTCATGGTCAAGAAACTTGCAAACCCATTTTCGGAGAACATAAATGTGAGAGTCCATCAATCTACTAAACAATTGGAGATGAGGATGCTTCCGAAGTAACCCTCGCGATAGTGGCAAAGTTTCATCAAAATCAGAAACTGATGCTAGCAGCACAAGCCGTGAAGTATCAGGATTAATCCCCACCAGATCTCGTTCTAATGAAGAAGAAACAACACAGAAATTATCAGACCGTATTGTAAGGAAATTAAGAGGTTTCTCAAACAAAATGTTTCATACCAGGCTTATGCTTTGATTTAGGGCCAGGAGTAGGAAGAGCATCAGCAGGTGAAACTTCAGTGGGCTTTAGAAACAGCATGGTTACTGCAGCTTCATTTTTACGGAAGAGTTCAAGAGCAGGATATAATGAAGCATCAGATACTAAGTCGCAACTGACAACAACAACATCTGCCTTAATCTTTTCACTGATAAAGTGCAAAGAATCAGCTGTGCCCCAATCATCTTTCCCAGGTGGTAAGGCTACAATGTCTAATCGCATTGTAAGGTTGCACTTTTCTAATGCTGCTTGAACTTCACTTTTAGCTGTATCAGCAACTACCAAAATGGCATCTATTGAAAAAGAGACAACATAATATAGTTTAAAAAAACAATGTCTGTAACACTATGATAAAACTCATTTTCAAAACAATCACCATGAAATCCCTCTCTTTCCAGCATTCTCAGGGGGTACCAAACCATAGGCATATTGGCTATTGGTAGAAGACATTTGGGCCGACCTGCTGTGATCTCAGTCATCCGAGAACCTTTGCCAGCAGCTAAAACAACGGCTTGGAATTCCCCTGGCACCATTTTGGATTCTGAAATAATATTGAATGTTTAAGTAATAAATTATTTTTTTCCCATCTGTTACAGTTTGCTGGGCAAGTAAAGTCTTAAAAAAATCAGACAAACAGTTTTGAGTCCTATGAATCCCTTACAAAAATAATGAAATTTGTGTATCGAAAACAAAAAATATGTGCGTTGGAAACACAAAACACACAAAGTAATGATTTTAACTGGTCCAGCACCAAATACCATAACCTACAAAAGAATTCTTCAGTAAAAAATAATTGTAGGGCTTTCGTCACTCACGAAACAACTAGGAAACATCAAAACTAAATTATTCTGTATATGCAGTGCTCTTAAAAATTGGCGTTAGCTTAAGCATACGCCCAAAATTTCACATGAGATTCACTTACTGTTACAATTTTAGGCACATGTGTTTACATCTACAACTCGACCGACGAATCATTCGATAGCAGGAATCGACTGTCTTGCTTTGCCCTCTGCGGATCACATCCGAGGAGCTGTGTTTGGTTCATTTCTCTCTCTCCCACTCATGAGAAAGAGCATGCAGCAGACAAGGATCGAATCAAAAAGCAGGGTCATGGTTGGTTATGCGGAGACATTGCTCAGACTGTCTTCTGCTACGACGAAGGAAGACACGACAAAGGCTCACTGTTAGGCCATATCTAGTTCCCTTCAACGATGGAAGAATTATAGTTTCATTGCGTGTTCTTAGGAGGCATACGGAATTCTGCAGCGACAAGCGAGTAGAAGTAAGTGCCATTGCTCAAGCTGTCCTTGCTTGTCGTGACTTCAGGTGAAGCGCAGTAGCAAGGAGCATTTGCGTTTAGGCTGCTGCGTGGGTCCTTTGTTATGTTTGGGTTTTGAGTACAATGTTTGCGACAGAACAATGTGATACGTCGGATTCATCGCCTAACGATTTGAACGGATTGATTCGCTCAGTCTTTTTCTGATTTTTATTCTAGAAGGACTAAACATTTGCATGCAGCCAGCCAAACATATTGAGATACTCAAATGAATGGACCACTGTGGTTCATCAGCGAACTTTGATTGAATTTATTTTTAAAAGATTTGAAAAATAGTGACAGTTTAATTATTTCTTTCATAATTTGAGCTAGTGCTCTTCTTTAGTTACAGTGACTTTCTTGGAGTGACAATGGTCTTTAAAAAACAAACACAGAATAAAACATGTTTATTAGATGGTAGAAAATGTAATATCAGAAAACCAGGGTTTATTATAACAGGGTTAGATAGGTGTACATCATGAAAAACATATAATTACTCCGAGTTTTACTTTGTCTGTTTTGCTTATTGTCTAATTATAGTCAATGTGTTACTTTGGCTTAGGTCCAACATGAACGCAAGCAAAGAAACTCATGACTTGAGCAGCACTTCTGCGGAGGGAGGGGAAGGGAGTGACCAAAGCATGTCTGACAGTTGGACTGTACTTGACTCAAGTCATTTCAAAGATGGTATGCTGCATATTTGGATGTTCAATACTTATTTTCACTTTTTACACGTCATGTTCAGAGTTTTGAACAAGTGTATTATTTTACAGATGGTGACTTGAGTGATGCTGAATCTGTTGAAGTTTTGGCAACTGATGAGCCTGCTTTAACAGATGATACCTGTTCAGAGGGAATGTTTTTTGGACCAACATCTAGTGGGGTTCCAAGTACTTCATCTGTAGATTCTAGCAAGTCTATTTTTGAAGAAACTAAAGTCAATGAAATTGATTCAACACCGGAAGAACCAAACGTCACTCCAGCAGAAGAGGTTAATGATGAATCGAACTCCAATGCCACTGAGAAGCCTTCCAATAATACTATTCCTCCAAGAAAACAATACTTTTTTAATGGTGCTCCTATTGAAATTATCGGTGAATCGTTTAGCACCATTTTGTTGGAGCTTGCCATCTATTCACTAATCATTGACCTTTTTATTTTGACCTATTTTGGATTCTCATCAGTGACTGGAATTTTTGGTAAGTTGTCACGTCCTAATTTGCTTGGTGTCAGATTGAATTCCATTTTTTTCTTGGTTACAAATTCTTTTCCTTCATCAGATAAACCAGGCTCTTCCCTTGTTAAGATGTCCCCATCTCATCTGCAGTATGAGATGGATCCTCTTGCTTTACAGCTGAGCCATGTTCTGGCAGGTTAGTACTAAACAAACTTAACATGTCATAAAAATCTACCCATGTTTTTCTTTTATCCTGATAAATTTGTTTTACTGTAAACAGAATGGAAGAAAAATCCGCAGGAGGACCATTCCCTTGACCGTCATTTGTTGAAAACCCTACTTCTATATTATGGTGGAAGCAGTGAGCTTTCTGCCACTCTGCATTCTTTAACAGCTAAAGTTCAGAAGCATAATGGATTTATTCGACATGTGGGTAAAGATTGGCAAATGAATGGACATCGTAATCACTTGATTGTATCAGGACATCTTGCCCATTCAGTGGCATGTATTCTTGGGAAGCAAGACAATGATAAGTCACTCCCAGAAGATTTATTTATGACAGTAAATAGTACTAGTGAAATAATCAACCCTGATTTTTCTCCTGAACCCAGCTTTTGGCTCAATGACTGGCATTTACCGCAGTATTTCAAGGCAAATGATACATATTACCGTGTTGAAAGCAAACCAGTTTTACCTCCAATGAGAAACTTGTTCTTAAATCTTGGATCAGCCAAGTGGAATCAATATTTCTGGCAACTGTATCATCATGACATTGAGGGAAAGAAAATAAAAGAAGATAGAGAGGTGTTTCAGGCTCAGGGAGACAAAGTTACAGAAAATGAGTTGGAAAGTGAGGAAACTGAGAGGTCCCCTCTTGATCTATTGTCTAGTGGAGACTTGATAACTCTTGAAGAATCATCAGGAAATGTTGAAAATCTACATGAAAACATTGGAGAACAAATTGAAGTCTTCCCTCGTTTTTTAATCAATGAAGATTTCGAGGAGATTGCTGATGAAGTCGAAGAGAAGGAGCAGATAGATAACTGGGGAGGAAACTACTTTGAAGTTCTTGATGGTGAAGAATACTTAGGGGCCAATGGGCCTTACCAGACTAGATATGTCTGCTTGGATGATAGCTGCAGACCATACAAAGCAGTGAAGGGTGACGAAGTTCACAAGGCTGAGAGTAAAGGAAAATTAAGTAGGCTGTTTGAGGAATTAGCCTTAGACCAACCTAAAATTGATCAAGTATCTGAATGGTCCAATGAAAATCCTTCACAAGTTGATGATCATGTTCATGTCTCTAATTATGATTGGCTGGAAGATAATTCTTTTCGTGATGAGGATCATGTATCTAATTATGATTGGCCTGAAGAGAATTCTTTTCGTGATGAGAATCCTGTTTCCAATGAGTGGCTGGACAAAAATACTTTTGAGGAATCTAACCCTGAACTCTATGATGTACAGCCAGCCCATCAGAAGAAAAGTAAAATAGTTGAACTTTTTGAGGAGTTGTCATCAGATGAACTGAAGGGTGAGAATATATTTGCAGGTCGGTATATAGAAAGTTCTCAAGAATTTTTCAACCTATTTGATGACAAAGTTCCAAATAAGGCTGTTTTAGAGAGCAAAGCATTCAAAGATTCTCAAAATGAGGACTTTGTGAACTTATTTGGTGACATAGTTCCAAATGCAGCTGTAGTAGAGAAAAACACGTTTGAAAATCCTAAGAAAGGAAAATTGGCTATGCTGTTTGAGGAATTAGCTTTGGAAGAGTCCTTAGAACAGAAACAGAAAGATGGCCTGATTGCTGAGTCTCCTACAAAAGAAAAGAAATCTAAATTGAAGCGCAGATACAAATTGCACAAGCATGATACTGAGAGTGCTAAAGGCAAAGGTAAGCAGAAGAAAAAAGAAAAGGGTAAAACACTTTTTGAAAATGGAAATTCTATGGGTAAGAAAAAGATGAAGAAACGCAATAGTATGAAAAAAGAGATGAAAGTTGAAGAATCTGAACTGAATAACTACTCAAATGTCAATGATAAGTTGTATGTTGGGGGACGAAAATCTTTTGAAGGAAGAAGTGAAGATTGGAACACTCGCATGGCTGAAGGAAGAGAAAAGTTACGGGCTTTAAGCGAGAAAGAGGATGATCAGAGCTGGCTGTTTGAACGAGCGAGAGCTCGCCGAGACTTGCGGGAAGAGACCTTTGTTCAGTGATTATTAATGCTATTTATCTATTGTCCATTTCTTCAGAAGGGGAACCAGAGAATGATTTATAAATGCTGTAGGAAAGCTTATGAGTCTGCTTGCTGAATATGAGATTGTCTCTGAAAACTTGGTTTGTGTGAATCAACTTTTCACTGATTCATTTAGTTTTTTTTTGTTTTTTTGTTTTTATTTTTTAATTTATGGTTTTTCCTCACTTAGTTGTGGAAAGCCTGGGTATCGCTCTCTTCATCTCTCTCATGGTAATACATTTAGTCATTCATTGTCTTGTGATTATATCTTGTTTTGTGATTTTTTTGTATCTAAATCTAGTTTTTTGTGGTTTCTTTGACCATTGTTTCTTTTAGCATAAATAAGTAGGCTATTTTCTGTGACAAGAATAAGTTGTGAGCTATCTTCATTTTAATTTTGTTCTTGACATATTTTCTTGGTTTTCTAAACCATGTAGGAGGTTTGCTCTCTGAATCAGATTTTGGGCTATTTTGGTTTGAATATATGACAGGACCTTAAAAGTATGTATTCATAATTCTTGGTTTCCTTTACTTGTCTAAAAGAAGGGGGGGAGAAATCGGTTACCTTCTTACTAACTCAGAGACTTAATCTAAGGAGATTAATCAATGTATGCATCTAAACCAAAGTATACTTGTACATCAGGAAAAATGTGACCATGAGAGTGTAAACAGTTAATCACAATAGCTGTTTGCAACACTTGTGCTACCAGTTTTCCGTTTTAAAATGCCTGTGTATTTGATGTTTCCTACTGTTGACGCATAGTCCTCCTGTGTTTAGTTTTGTGATCATTGGATATTATCCATGTACCTGTTTGTGATAAGTTACTTAAATCTGTGTGGACTTGTGGGCTTATCTATGTTTTGATGGTATTGTATGGGTTAATCCATTTTTGCAGGTACTGATATAGATTTATATATACGTAATGCAAACCTGCTTGCATTCTTTGTAAATACCTAGCGTTGTACTGCCTTTGCATTGTCACAGTTTTTACTAGAAAGGGACACTTGTCACCTTCTTTCACTCTGACAGGCAAAGCACATACATAATATTTTATTTTAAAATCTGCCTCTAAATTTGACATGTCAGCCGTGGAAATATTCTTGTCTTATTGTTAGAAATTAATGTGTAATTTAGTGGTTGGAATTTATCTCACATTTTAGTTGATACTCATTCACTGAGGTAGAGGTAGAGGCCTGGTCTGATCTGTCAGTGTTGTCTTTGTGTTTTTGTTTATATCTACTTTGATGAAAAATCTTGATGATTTTTTTTCTCCGGTGTTTCATTTTTTTGTACGTAGTGGGTTACATTAATTTGTTCCAACATTAATCTCATGTGTGGCATTGTTATGCTCACTATCCCTAAAGCTAAGGAGTGCCAAGTTACATTAGAAGCACAATTTTTATGACTATACGTCATAAATGTGCCATTACTGAAGTTTAGATTGTACAAAAGTAATACCTTGGTATATGTTATTGTATGACCTTTCCCCTCAACTCTCCATTATACTTATCATGTCATAGTTTATTATCGGTATACTAGGCATGTTAAAATGTTATATCAAAACCCTCCCACCTTCAAGTATTTCATGTAGAACATACTGTAGTATTTATCATTTAACTCTTTATATAGTAATCCATGCCAGAGAAAATATGGCTGTCTATTGTGTGAGTCTACTAACTAATTGGGTATCAAAGCACGCAAATGAAATGTGTTCTTCCTTTAATTTGCCACTGCAATGTAATCTGGTGTTTTGTAGCACTCACAATTGAAACTTAAATTTTTAAATTCTATCTGCATTTTATTTTTCTTCGCCAAAAGATGCTCTATTTGGACCAAACGTTTTTGTCTAACGATTTCGCCATATGGCATGTTGCATGTTGACCAATGAAGCAAACATCCAATGAATAGCAGTTTTTGACCATGTTCAAGACAGGTATGATTTTTATAATAATGTCATGTTTCCCCTTTCTGTTGCCTTTAGAAAGAAACACTCATCAAAATGTCATTTTTATAAAAGCCTGTTTTATTATATAATATAAATGCACTTTGTGTCTCTAGAAGTGTTTTAGTCCCTCCATTTTATCTACTGATGGAAACCTTAGTGCATGTGTGTGTTTTTGTTTTGGTGTGTTTTGTGAGTAACAGTATTTTATTTCTTTTGAACCTTCTGTGAATCTACTTAAGATTTCTTTACCTGTTCTTCAGACTGCTCCTACTGCTAGTTTGAAAAAGGATGATTTCCTTGCATTCCATCAGCTTTCAAGTGATAGAAGAGTTCAGCTTATTTCTAAAATTAATAGAATCCTGTAGGTGAAAATATATTTGATAGGAACAGTTTGCGTAAATTATTGCAGTACCATCTCAAAGAAAAATCAATCTTAGAAGATACAACAAAATTTTTATGTATATGAATGTGGTATCAAATACTTCTTGTATGAGGTGTAGAAGATGATTGGATTATGGTAGCAAATAAGAGCTGCATTGTGAAACCATTTTTTTTTTTTTTTATTGTTTTACTCCAGAAGTCTACTTATGATCTGCACCAAGCTACATTATTATGCCTCAACACAGTAGTTTAACAGATCAAATTCAGCATGTAGTTTAGTATTTCATATTTGTTAGTTTCAAAATTGTAGCATAACAAAATGACACTCTTTAATATTAATTCCTGTGATTTCAAGGAAAAAGTTAAGCTTGTTTTGCTATCCTTTTCATAACTTTAAGTGTGTATTTGCAGGAAAATCATTCTTTTAGTTGACATGACTTTGCTAAAGGGAGCTTTGTGGTTTCCATGGTGTGTCTTAATGCATTTTAATTCTGTGAAAGTTTTGAAATTACTAACATGATAACGAATAAAATGTTTTCAATGTACCATCATTTGTTTAAATATTTTATGTGACAAGGTTCATTTGACCTCAGCTCAGCATAGCACCGATCTCTCCATTCTTCATGTTAAATTTACTCCTCAGTTTTTCCTGATTCAGAACCTGTAGGTTCTAGTTGATACATTTCAAAACTGCTAAAGCCTATGTTACTGTCATTTTATTATACATTTCTTAAGTACATGAATAGTAAAATAGTAAATCACTCAGGAATGGCAATAAAAATGCTGTAACAATTTATGAATGACCAAGAGTGGACTCCTATCACTGCAAGTGGTGAAATTTTAAGTCTCCCAGTGGAATTTTTTAGGACTATGTCTGAAATATCATGAAAATTTTCCTCTAAACAACTAAATTAATGGGAATGTAAGCCATGAATGTATTATGTAGATTAATATTAAGAGATGTAATATCTCATACATTTACATTTGATTAAGAGATGGTATAAAGATTAGAATGATAAGAAGACAAACATGAGTTTATCTTAAATCACAATAGGTCATATTTCATCAAAGCACAAAGCTTGCAACTGCAGCATCCAGTCCTGACATCAAGTCTCTTGTGTAAAATCAGTATTTTTCTGAATTTTTTGAAATAGGTAAACTAGCGCGATGCGAATCTTTTCCGCGGTCAGAGCGCTAGAGGAGTCTTAGGTTTGCTTTTCGAATTTTCTTTCGTGCCTGATTCCGAAAGGGAGAGAGATAGACGATCTCCTACAGGCTCACACTGCTTCTGCAGGAAACTCGCGGATCCCACCCTCGCCACGGCTACTACCCTACCAGGGGAGGCCCTCACCAGTTGAGTGTTCAGTACCCTGCCCTGCATAGGGGAGGCGAAGACCGTGCCAGAGTCGGTGGGCGATGGTCGCCTCAGGGATGGTCTAGCTCAAGGCGGGCGGCAGTGAGGCTGGTGCCGGTGTCACTGGGCTGTCACTGGGTACACGCCGGTGCCCGCTCACGACCGCCCGAGGACCACGCAGGCGAGCAGGACGGCGAGGACGGCGAGGGGCGCAGAGCCGACCGCTGCCCCGCACTTGGTGTGCTCCACGGGGTCCTGGTAGTAGACGGCGCGCTGCTTGACCGGCTGCGGTGCGCGGAAGTTCTTAAGCATGAACTCGGCCGACGATGAGGGGCCGGCCGAGTGCATGAGCAGCTGCTGGAACTCCTTGATCTGGTCGCGGGCCAGGGGCAGTGTGTCGCGGAACACGGTCCAGACGACGCCCTGGTCGCAGCCCGGCGTGGTGAGCGAGCCGGCGTAGCGCCACCAGCGCTCCGTGTCCGTGGGCAGCAGGCTGCCCGGGCTGAAGCGCGCCGCCAGCTGCGCCGTCCGGCCCGGCTCCGTCACGGCCCGCAGCCCGGACGTCACATGCTTCAGCTCGATGTTGGGCAGGTCCGACTTGTCCTGCTGCAGAGCACAGAGGCGCTTCGGTTAAGTTCAAGTCACGAATTATCATTTATTGCAGGAAAAATGTCCTCTCGTCATGTTTTTATTATTTTTTTTCCTCCTGGAAACTCACATTAGTTGTTATACATGTCTCTGTCCGCAACTCTCTTTCACTCACCCGGAACAGAACGGCGATCACAGCCAGGCTGTTGTTCTTGCCCAGAGCTTCCTGCAGGCTGGCGTAGTTGGCGTCGTAGTGCACCAGATGCAGCTCCAGCGCGAAGCGCTGCCCGTTCACCAGGTGCTCTGAGCCCCAGTGGAAGTGCATCTGCTCCAGCTTGTAGAGCTTGCGCAGGCCGCCGCCCGATATGTACACGGCGCACGTGTTCTGGGCCGTGAGCACCGCTGCAGACATCACGAAACGTACCACTTGAAAAAAAAAATATTGTACGCTGACTGCGATTTTTTGACTGTGTCCACAGTGGAAGTGGATCATCATGGACCTATGCCCCTCCCCGGGCTCCCTCTCCCATTGGGTCTCATCCTGCCCCTTGTGCCCCGCCCCGCCCTGGACCGCCCACCCGCCAGCCCGCCCGCCTCGCCCCGCCGCACGGCGTTGGCTTCGCGCTTCGCGCCATCAAATGCAATCATGCAATCATTCACTTCCAGCCTGAGGCCAGGACCACCAGGACCCAGGGAGAGACCGGGGCGGGTCTTGTCGAGGAGCAGAGGGCCCCGTTGAGCGACCGAAGGAAAACAAATGCACCCATCGGTGGTGCCACGGACAACACGTTGCTGCGGCAGTGAAATCTGCTTATGACCGGGCAGCATATGCTCTCGTAAAGTGTTCCGCCAAACGAGTTTATCCCCCGGGTAAACATTTTCGCGAAACTACCAACACCGCCGAGTTTACTGCGAAGATGTGGTATGTATGTGATGGGCTGACGGGTACTACCCGCCGACAGCGCTGTTCTGGTAGTAGAGTGGCGCAGAGAAACCATCTTGACGGCCAGCTCGACTTTGGTATGCCCCTTGAGGAGCTGCACACCCTGAGGCTTAGGGTGCAATGGTAACCCCCCCCCCCCTCCCTCCCGTGGTAAGCGTGCACCCGTGGCGTACCCGTGTGGCCATTGTTGGTGACGTTGTAGTTGACGAGGCTGTCGTAGTTGACGAACACGAGCGGCTCGTACGAGACCGGGGTCGTGACCCCCTTGTCTCCGTACAGGATGTCGATGGGACTCTGCTCCGTGCCGTTCCGGCAGAGCCCGGACCAACCGTTGCCTGCAAGGCCAGGAACACACACCATCATTACTTCAATCCCTACCACTCTGTCTTGTTGGCAAAAACCATTTGCAATTGATGGAATTTCTCTATTACCTTCATTATCAGGATACTTCCAGCTGCTGGCAGATCCAAATACAAAGACGGCTGTAACAGACAACAGAAAAGCGTCGGTGATTCAATTTCGTACCGATTTGAAATGCCTCACAACATAATTACCAGGCCCAGGCGACTGCCTGTAAACCAGCGGGCCTCTAAATGCCGTGACGTCACGGAGGCGCTGCAATATCTTGCCAACCTAAGCGTAGGGATATAGAGGGAAATTTCCCTAGTCGCTCATTATTTCGATTGGTAGAATCGGCCCTCGGCAGACCGTACTTTTGAAATTGCTAAGTGTGAAGCAAGTGTTGTGATTTAGAAATCAATTTCGTTTTGTAAAAACAATATAAAACAATTAAATAGCCAAATGCTTGTTCATAAAAATACATAAAGATTGGTCAGGTTAACAGCGGAATAAAATTCAAAGTTTAAACTATTTGTATTATATTTCAAAGAAACAATTCAATAGAGCAAAGACATAGTCATATTTTCAGTATAAATAATACAAAGTGGAAGAAAAAACAATTTATACTCTGCTCCTGTGGTAAACTGCTTTGTAGTCCACTGCTTTCATGCGTGCCCTCAGATGTGTGACTGATAGTGCATCAACCTGTTGAGAAGATCAAACCAACAATAATATTATTGGGTATTCTGGCTTTGGATATCAGCTTTGATTTATTCTTGCAAATTTAAAGCACCTCTGTAGTACAATCTAGATCTATACTCTGAAATGGACCACACAGAGCTACTGGAACGGATATTTAATTTTATTTACTAATAATGGAATACCCGCTCATAGGCATTGGGTATGACACATCTTTGAAAAATCACTGAACAACGGGTTTATATACCATGTTATAACATAAAACTGAACAATCATGAAACAATGACCTACTAAAGGCTCTATTGTCCCTATTAATGAATTAGTTATTGATTAGGTACATGACGCAGCAAAGGAAGTTATTGCTGTAAAGTTCCAGAGGATAACTCTGCGCACTGCTCCAAACACTAATGACACGTGAAAGTAAATGAATTTTCTGCGTTAATTCCTTGGGAAGCATCAGCTTAGGCACATCACTGTTGTATATTAAGAGAATTGTTTAAAATTTGAATAAGATTTGGATGACAGACCCTACATTTAACCTACCATGAACTCCTGTATCTTGCACGGAAAAGCCAATTTATCTTGAGGTGAGAGTGGGTCAAAGCACAGCGTCAGGTTTTGAATGCAGTGATATTAAGGGTTAATTTTTCAATTTTGAAAGGAAAATTGAAAACGAACTTGGT
>NW_026267335.1:483592-485621 GCF_000697945.3 Frankliniella occidentalis | reverse complement strand
TGAGAGTGGGTCAAAGCACAGCGTCAGGTTTTGAATGCAGTGATATTAAGGGTTAATTTTTCAATTTTGAAAGGAAAATTGAAAACGAACTTGGTGGATCTTCCGATGCGGTCTTATAGCCGGCACGGCGCGTGTCGTCGTCGTCTGCGTTTGTTGTCATCAGTGTTACCCCGTCTGTATGCATGTGGGACGTAAAATATTGCGGAAGTTTTGAATATCTGAATCGCATTTATTCGTGGTGCAGAGCAGTCGCAAGAAAGCCACATTATCACTGTGTGAATTTTGTGCGTTTTTATGTAAAGGGTGTCGCCTGTACGAGGAAAATGTCCTGTCACAAAGGTTTGTGTTTACATCTTTGTAATTATGGCAATACATTGCAGCGAGGGGAAGCGGGGGTAGGGGGGTACGATTTTAGAGACCGGAAACAGTATATGTGCTTGGCTGGGCCTGATAATTACATCAGGGTCGTCCTCGCGGAAAGGGGGGGGGGGGGTCTGATCCTCTCGTCTGGCACGGCCGCACCCCCACCCGATCGCCCAGGCGTTTCTTCAAAGTGGATTGAGTGCATCACATAGGCGGGTTTACAAGCGATGTCTCTCTGTCCAAGGGAAACCCTAGCAATGTCCTCCCGGCTCTCCTCGGCGCGGCGGAGCGGCATTCGGGCCGAGACGGGGACGGGCGGGGCCGCGCGGAGGTCCGCACCCGCGCTATGCTGTTTGACGCTACTTTCCGCCGAACTTTTACTTGCCCGCGACGCCCGCCAGCTTAGAGAAGACTCCTGACTCGGCCATAAATACGCGCATTTAATCCCACGAGCTTCATTGTCTTTCGATAGCGGAGCGGGCGTTGGCCGAGGCGGGCGTGTCCAACTCAGCTCCGCGGAGCGCCTGCCGGGTAGGCCCGCCCGCCACGCGCCGCTGCGCCACGGGCCGGTGTCCTCGCCCCTGCCCCGCCTCCAGGAGCCGCCCCGGCCGGCTGGAGCAGGGTCCCTCAAGGTGGACTCACAGGCCGCGGCAGCAGGTGACTCGGCGCGCGCTACCCTCGTCAAGGCGGGCGGGAGCAGGGTCCCTCAGGGTGGACTCGATGGCCGCAGCAGCGGGTGACTCGGCGCGTGACCCTCGTTAGCGAGCGGGCTAATTCCTGCGACGCGCTCGCAATGCAACGCGGCGGGGCAGGGGAGGGCGACGCAAAGGCGCCAACGTGGAGAGCTCCCTGCGCCAGAACTAATTCGAGATCGCAGCAACTGCAGCGCAACGTGCAAGGGCGCGGCGTGGCGTAGCGTGGTGCAGGCCCTCACACACACACACACACACACACACACACACACACACCGAGGGGCAGGTGGGACGATGGCGCGGGGCCTTCCCCAGCCCAACAGGCTGGCCGTTGAGGCACCCCAGCAACCACCAGCATCGTGGCCTTGCGAAAGGCCTCCTCCCCCGCTTAGTCGTATCGGTCAAAACGGTCTGGAGATGCAAACCATCTGCCGCATAGCTGCCGGTGCTTACGGAGCAGCAAGTGCGGCTCATCCTGCCCCGCCACGCCCCGCCACGCCCCGCCACGCCCCGCCACGCCGCACGTCTGCCCCGTCTGCCTTCTTTACGACTCGCCAAGCCGCCAATATCAACAGGGAATATTGTCAGGGTGCGGACGGCCCCTCAAAGAGGAAGCGGAGAGACCGGCCGGGCCTCCCCGACAACATCCGCAGTGCCAAGGCGGACCAAACACAGGGTCCACTTTAACCGTTTTTTTTTTTTCGGCGCGCGGTGGCGTGGGCCGACGTCGGCAAACGTCTTACCGGGGTGCCACCTGCGGGTAACCCGACACGGGCTCCATGTGGGCGGTCAGGTACAGGGTACAGCCAGGTACCTCACCCTAGGCAGCTGGTGCCCCTGCACTACTTGTTCCTTGTACCCCGCGTGTGTTGAGAGCAGGCGCGGTATGAAAGCCGCCTGAAAGGAGGACAATTTGCCCAAACAAACCTATGTATGTGGGCAACCCACGGTGCCCCCCCCCTCTTTTTCCCCCC
>NW_026267335.1:476226-483542 GCF_000697945.3 Frankliniella occidentalis | reverse complement strand
CCCCCCCCTTCCCGATCCCGGCCCCGGCCCTGATCAGCCCGACCTACCGCACCGCGCCTCACAAACGTCGTGCGTGTCTCGTGCTCTGCTCCTCCTCTACCGGACCGCATCCATACCTCCTCCGGCGTCATGAGAAACCTCTCCACTCTCTGCACGTTTCCTGCTCCCAACCCCATGCCGGCTGGTCTGCTCCCCGTTGGCACCCGCGGCCTTCTCGCCTAGGTTCACCCCGGGCCGCGCGGTCCCGCCCCGCTGTTGCAGCGGGTCGCGGTGCGCTGCGCTGGCTGCGCTGCGGTGAGCGTCCCCCCTGGGCGGCTGCCAGAGGTTGCCGGGGAGCGCTGCTGTGGGAATAAGTGGGCCAGTGGGTGGACACGGCGACTCGCCACGCTCCATCTCCCTCGTGAACGCCCGCACCTCCGCGGCGGAGCGAGGGAGACAAACAGATGCGTGATTGTCGCTCCTGACATGAGCTGCAGCGTGGCGCCGCGTCCGCGCGGGGGCTCAAGGCGGCGCCCCAGGGGCGCGGCGCGCGCCGGCCGGCCGGGCCGGGCTGGTGCGGTAGTCAGGGTCAAGTTCGAGAGCGAGAGGCTGACGACCCGGGTGGCGAGCCTTGGCAGCCCCGGCGGCCCGGCCGGCCGCCCACGCTCAGGGCCGTGCAGGATGCCTAGCCTTGAATCATCGTACCGGTGCGGCGACCACCCCCTAATCCCGGGCGCGGCAAAAGTTCGATGCCCCGCTCGCCTCGCCAAAATTGTTTCCTGTTCGGCGTGCCTGTTAAAATGAAGTGAATCACACGACGCAACTCAGCGGGACGTAAACTTTCGGTTCGTATCTACACCCGCTTTAGTCCATCAGTTGACTGGTAAAACTTATGTGACATATGTGCACGGAAAAAAATGAATTGGTCGTCAGAACTAAATATTAGTTAATTTCGGGACAATCGATCAAAAAATTGTTGAGGTAACTAATAATTTGTTTTCAGAACCAAGATTAAGTTGTCAGAACAAGCTGTTCGGTGCTTGAGCTAACGCATTCGTTCTAAAAACAAACCACGAATTGGCTCCTGCAGCAAACGTGCTTGGTTTTAGCGACCAACTCTTGGCTCTGGCAACTTAATCTTGGTCCTGACAACAAATCATGAGTTACCTCAACAATTTTTTGATCGATTGTCACGAAATTAACTAATATTTAGTTGTGACGACCAATTCATTTTTTTCCGTGTGTCACATTACAAGTGTGACATCCTTAGCATGTCGCGTTTGTGGTGTGACCTCCTATCTGCCCTGCCTATCACCTTCCTGGCTGATGATGCATTAATTGGTGTGACCTAAACTCAGGTCACATTACATGGTGTGACCGAAACTGATCACACCAACAGACCATTTCAGTTTCGGTCACAAGAGGAAGAAAGGAATAACCAAAACAGGAAAAAGTTGGGCGAGAGGTGAAGAGGGGCGGAAGGGGGGGGGGGGTGGAAGGCAGTGCTTTTCCGGTTTGTTATTCTTTTCTTGTTCTAATCACCTAACTCTGAAATCGTCTATTGATGTGACCCATGGCACATTAGTTTTTCCAGTGTGGTGTCGATGGGAGGGATCAATCCCAGGTAGTAAATCACCTTCACTCAGTGGCAGTGGCTAGTGCCGTCTCTGACCCCTGAGTGCATGATTGCGCTTCGACTCACATTTCAGTCCGGACTTAGAGCAGGAAAAAAGTGAAAGATAACTTTGGGTGTGCCGAGCGGTAGTCAAGCTGATATCCTTGATGGTAATCCCCATTAATGCCTTTCGGTATTGACAAGGAAAACGAACCAAGCTCATAAACTTGGCAGTTTTTGAGAAGGTCAGAGCGATGATAGGACGAAAAGGGCCACACCAAAGTCCACAATGATTACAGTTCTTGCAGTCTGTAATAGTTCTTCCCTGAAAAATGTCTCACCGTAGCGCATTGAGGGATACGATTTTCGCGAGTAAAAAAAAAGAGGTGTTCTCTCAGTTTCCTTTCCACGCGCGGTGCCTCAGCCGAGCCTGAGCTCCTCCCTCTCTCTGAGAGCGCGCGACTTGTGCGACCGGTCCAATAATTGTCCATGAATAGGGTCCCGCTGGAGAGCCTGCGGGACGCGCGGGCGGGGCGGGGCGAGGCGCGGCGCGGCGGGGCGACTGGCAAGGGGGAAGTCCCAGGAGAGCGCGCGGGGGCCTCGTGAAAAGCGAGGACGAGCAGAAAGGAGGGATGCAGGGTTGAACGCTTCGTTATTGGTTTACGTCGCCGTCCCCTGCCAGCCTGCCTTCCCTTCTTGCTTTTCCTGACTCTGCGCCAGCGCCCCCCAGTACCCGGGCGCCCCGCGCCGCCCACGGTTCCCCCTGCCGCCCCGACGGCGTCCCCGTCACCCCGGCGTACGTAAATCGTCCAGCGGACGGCGCCCCGCCGCCCCGGGCGCCACCTGCCCCGCCAAATTTACGCGGCTAACCCCAACACTAACTGCCGCAACGCGCTGCCACCGCATGTCGCCCTGTCTCCCCCTCTGCCACGCTCGTCCACACCCGCGCACACAAACACACACAGCCTCCGCCCGCCCGCCCGCCGCCCGTCCGTCCGGCCGGCCGTCCGCCGGCCGTCAGTCGCCTCGTCAGTAGAGCGGAGGAACGGGAGGCTATGGACCGTTGTGTGGCCCTGCTGCCCCGGCTCTGTTTACCTGTGAGGATGACGCTGGCGACGCTGAGGGCCATGGTGAGGGCGCCTGGAGACACCCTGGAGCCGGGCCGGAGGCTGCGAGCCGCGCTGAGGGCCTCGTCGTCGGCCGGCCAGGCGGGCTGCACCGGCTGGGCGTCGAGGTCGAGGTAGCTTTGCTCAGCTGAGTTGGTCTCGGTGGCGGTGGCTGCCCCCCTCCCCCTGGACCTATGGACCCTGGACTGGACCGACTGGACTCGCCCCGGCCCCGGCGCGCTCCCGGTGCTCGCCCCCCGCTCGTCCTGCGCGTCGTGCCCAACGCCCAGGTCGGTCGCCTGTCGTGCCCCTCGCGAAGCGCCGCGTGTCTCTGTCCGGCACGAGCAGACCGCCCTACGCTGCCCTGCCGCCCGCGCAATCTGACAAACCAAACCGCCGCCCTGCCCCGCCGCGCCCCGCCACGCCGCGCTGCGACACGCCTCGCACTGTGCCCCACGCCCGCTGCTTGCGCCCTGTCCGCCCTGCCACTGTGCTCGGGACCGCCCCTGCCCTGCCTCCCACCCCCTCATCTCCCTATCTCTCTCTCTCTGTCCCGCTCAGACTCTGGCTTTTCGCGCCGCGCTGTCTCCCCCGCACGCTCTCCCTCTCTCTTTCTCTCCCTCCCGCTCTCTTCCTCGTCCACCTCATCCGCGGCGCTCTCTCCAAACCTCTCTCCCACGCCCCCCTCCACCCCTCCCTACCCCAGCTCTGCGCGGAGCTCACCACCCACTGCAGGCCGGGCGGGCCGGGGCGAGCCGGGGGGTGAACAACCCGGCAAGGTGAGAAATAAATCTCAACTAAAGTGTTTTTGCTGACTAGTTTCCTTGTTGTGAGCCCTGCGCCCTGCGGTCAGTGGTTGGGATCAAACCCTGAACGGTGTTTGAGGGAGTTTCGCGCATTTGAAGAGAAAGCCGAGGTCAGCTGGCCGGGGTCATGGGGGGCGTGGGGTCTGGGTCTGGGTGGGCTGGAGCTCGGGTCACCTGAGGCGGAAAGGGGGGTGGCGGCAGGCTGGCTGGCTGGGGCTGATCGGTAGGGGGCTGCGAGCGGTGGGAGCAGCTTCCGACGCTGTACCCCCTCCCCATCTCTCCCCCGCCCACCCCGCCCGCATTTGGGAGCTCATTCATGCCGATGAATCGATGTTGTCTCTAGCGAGCGGTTCGGTTTATTTTGGACCTCGAATCCTTTCTACTCAAACTTCCCGCTCTCGGCCCTCGCGACACTCGCAGCCCGCGAAAGCAATAGACGTTTCCGGGTCTACGCGTTTCGAGAAGAAGTAAGGAACTCGAGACCGAACCCAATTTGTTAAGTTCGTTTTCTCATTTGACAGTGCAGTTCGACGTAAATGACCCCTAGCAGCTCCCTGGTGACTGTGCGCTGACGTTATCCTTTATTTTAGAACCGTTTCCGGTGGTGATTTGTCGAATTGTTTAAACGGGTGCTGCCGTAACCGCCCACTTACGTCACGGGCCAACCTGCAAGAAGATCCCTTGCATCTGCCAGGTGCGGTACTTCCCCCCCGTCGTCATCCCCCCCCCCTCTTCTCCGGTCGGCCAGGCGGCTTGTCGCAGCCCCCGCGGTGCCGCCAAAGGTGTGCCGTCAGACTGCAACCCCTCCCGCACCGCACCCCATCGCCTTTGTGCTAGGGCACGAGTGCGGGGCGGGGCTGTCAATAGAGCAGAGCTCGGCCGCAGAGGCGTGGGAAACGCATTGGCGTGTGCCGTGGCGGGGCGGGGCGGGGCGGGGCGGGATGTGGCGGGAGGACGCGGCACACGTCTCTGGCTCGGCGCCAGGTGGACGCTACAAACGGTTTGGCGCAAAAGAGCAGAACACAATTGCACCATTCTTCGTTTTCAGGGACGGTCTTTCAAAGGTTTGATAATCCCCTTCATCCGATCCGCCACTTTTCCTTCTCACCATATTTGTTTGTCTTTGGTGCTTTCTGCCGGCAGCGGCTGGGCCCTTGCCGAGGCCCTTGCACCTCGCAGGCGGGGCGGGCGCCGGGGCGCGCACGTTGGGCTGCCTACCTCCACGGCGCGCAGGCCCCGGGCGCCTGACCACTGTCCCCTTCTGCCCTCGCAGGTCCCCGCGCTCGGCTGCTCAAGTCGTTCCGAGCCGCGCATACCCCCCGCCACGCCTGAGCCTCAGCCTCCCCAGTGGCACTGCTCGCGTGGGGTAGTGCCGGAGTGCTTGTCAGCTGGTCCGGGAAACAATTGATGCCGGCTGCCACGCCGTGCCACGCCGGGACCGGTCCTGGCCCGCCTGGAGTCCACCGGAGCTGACCGAGCTGACCCTGGCATGGCAGCCTGACTGACTCAGTGGCGTCTGTGTAACTCGCCAGGTGCCTTCAGTCTGATCTATAGATGTCGCCGACGGTGACGAGAAAGTCTCGATACTCTGGAGGGACGTAAACAAAAAGACGTTGGCAATCGTAACAGCATCAACGGCTGTTGTTGACCCCAAAATATTTCTCTACATCAACACATTGACTGAAAAATTTGGCGATGATGACGTCGACAACTTTTGGCGTTGCGTCGCCGGCCTGTCAGTGTGTGCTTGTACACACACACACATGCGCACGCGCGCGCGCACACACACGACCGGTCTGTGGACGTCACGCCCTCCTGCGCACTTCGCACGCCGCCTCTCGCTTTACCGCAAACTGCCTCCTTCGAGATCTCGACGGACGCGTCTCGAACTCATCCGGTTCTTCTCGCGTGCGGACCGCCTTTTTTTGTTGCGCCTTGCGGACCGAGTTGTGCGGTAGGCGGTAGGACGGTGCGAGCTCCGCGTCCAGTCGGTCCGCGGAACGCCTCGGCGACACGCCTCCCCTGGACACAAAGGACGCCAGCATGCTGTCGCGCGACGCTGCGCTGGTGACGGCCGCCCCCCTGCTCCTGCTGCTTCTGCTGGGCGCCGCCTCTGGTGAGGAATTCCCCCGCGCCTGCTGTGTGTGTCGGTTCTTCTGATTAGCAAAGACTCCCGGTCGACCCGGCACACCGACGAGCCTCATTTTACTACCGCCATATTTGACGGCGGTCATCACGACACTGACCTACCTACTCGTGGGAAGAAGAGGAATACATTCGGAAGGTGGAATTCGTTAAGCTGTATTTCGGATCCTAGTGTTCCGACGATGGCGCCGCTGTTGAGCTGCATCTTTCGTTTCTACGCGCCAGAGCGCCTCAGCGATAGGGAAACAGATTATCGTAGGCCGTGGGGCCAAGTGCAACCGCAGACGTACGAACGAACGCGCACAGACACATTGCAGACTGGTGTTGCCGTTTCGGACGTTGCCCCCCATTCACGACCTTGGAAATATATGATCATGTAGGACCACCGACCGGTCGCGTCGAGAATACTGTGTTAAAAATGAAGTGCCGTGGTCGAAAACATAAAGGGAGGAATTGAACGTTAATGTTTAAGTTGGGTAAAGGACTGTCTTCTGTTCCATCTGTAGGGTCACGCCAGCGCCGCCAGGGCCCCTGGGGCGGAGTGCCTCCTGGTCACCGCGGTGGTCATGGCGGCGGTGGCGGCAACGGCTGGCGGGGGCCTCCGGGACTGAACCCGAACCGCCATCCAGGCGGTGGCGGCGGCGGCCCTGGGGAGCAGCCCGGAGGTCCTGGAGGTCCCAGCGGTCCCAGCGGTCAAGGCCAGCCCGACGGTGGCGGCGGTGCGTCGCCCCCGGGCCCGGGTCTCGGGGGGCGACAGGGATGCGTGCCGTCCCTGACCACGATCAACGGCGGCCAGCAGACGTGCAGCGGCCAGCTGGTGTTCGAGGACAACTTCAACCACCTGGAGCAGTGGTCCAATGACGTGCATATGGCGGGGCCGCCGGTACGTACCACCAGCACGCCGAGCCGAGTGCGAACCAGATGCAATTAATGCGGATATGGTCGCGTCACGCCCCGCTGTCGGGCACCGGAACTTCCTGCTATACGAAAAGAATGAAATACCCCCCCCCCCTCTGACAGGACTACGAGTTCGTGGTGTACAAGCGGAGCCCGAGGAACATCTTCATCAACGACGGCATCATGACCATCCTCGCCTTCCTCACGGAGGACCGGTACGGCCCCGGCTTCGTCTCCAACGGCACCATGTTTGTTCGGGGGTACGTAGTCGTCGTGCGCACGTTGTGCGTCATCTCAACCCCCGTTTAGGACCTCCTGACCGCCTCGATCCTGCCCCCTTTCGCAGTTGCACGTCGAGCGACCAGGACCTCTGCGAGCGCACCGCCTTCTCGTACAACATCCTACCGCCCGTGCGCTCGGCGCGCGTCCACACGGCCAACTCCTTCACCTTCCGCTACGGCGTCGTGGAGATGCGGGTCCGCGGCCCGCGCGGCGACTGGCTCTACCCTCGTACGTTTTCCCTTCAGTGGCGACACGAAGAGGTCACGATGATGATGTGTCGCGAGACTTCAATGTGACGCGTTTTCGACGTTGGTTTGCCAGTGTGCTGGCTGTCTTTGAACTGACCCATTCTTCTTGCCCGCGCAGAGTTGACGCTCAAACCATCGCAGTCGAAGTACGGGCCGCACTTCTCCTCGGGGGAGATTCGCCTGCCGTCGCACTTCGGGAATAGGTGGTTGCGGGAGGCGGGCGGTGCGGGCGGCGGGG
>NW_026267335.1:469393-471926 GCF_000697945.3 Frankliniella occidentalis | reverse complement strand
GGGGGGAGCCATTCATTCCGATGAACAGCTCGGCGGATAGCCCGGGCTATGCCCAGCCGCAGCAGTTAGTAAAGTCACGATGGTTGGACTCGTGGTAGGCAATCCCCGCGGGAGGGGGGAGGGGGGGAGGCGTGAGGGCAGCCCGACCCGAGCCTGTGCCGGTCGTCGTCGTTTGCTGCGTGCGCGGGGACCATTCGGGAGGTGAGTAATGGCGATAAATAATAACTTGCCGCCAAAGTGAGGCCCGAACAATTTATTTTACCGACGCGGGTGCGTCGCGGATGGAGAAGAAGAAATCGTAAACGAAAAAGAAAAATTCACTCGCAATACAGTGCCAACCGAGAGCATGAGAGGCACCAACATTTCTGACTGTCTGACACTAGGGGGAAACACGACTATTTTTCGGTTGCTTTTGTTTTCTGGATACTCTTCTCCTACTTCGAAATTTTAGCTATGTGGCGTGACGATCAAACATTAATGGCTTTTTGTTCCCGTACCACTCCACACTACCCAACACCTCCTACCTCTGTACGACGCTGTGGGTCCGGCGTAAAGCAGCAGCAAAAGCAGCGGCAGCACGCTCGCTGCGGTGAGCGGCGTGCGCATCTTGACGTGTAACGCCACGCGGACGGGCTCAACGACGAGGATGACGACGGCGCGCGTTCGGACAGACACTGCAGGACATGACGCGGCACAGCACACGGCGCGGGCAGCACGCGCGCAAACCGCGATCGGAATGGAGACGCGGCCCCGCGGACCACCGGGGAGATGCTGCCGCGGCCAATGTTGTTGTGTTGCTCCTCCTCCTCCCCCTCCTTCCCCCGTTCTCCACAATCGCCCCCTCCTCCTCCTCCTTCTCTTTCTGCAGTAGTAGTTGTTTCGCGGGCCGGCCGTCTCGATACGCGGCAGCGCGCCGATCGGCCAGCGCGCCGCGGCCGGGCGCCTCGCCTCCTTGCCTTGACCTTGCCGAGCGAGCGAGCGTTTCTCGCCTCCCTCGCGCTCCGCTTCATTCGCACTGCATCTTTGACTCGATGCGCGGAGTATCGACAGGCTGATGGGGGGGAGGCGGGGCCGGCGGGGGCGTGACATGAAGCGTAGCGGCCCGCCTAATGGGGCGGTGTAACCGGAGACGCCCCCGAGGGGCTGCCGAGGCCGGGAGGAGCAGAGGAGCAGCAGCGCTCGAGGCATAGCATCGCCCCCCGCCCCCGCCCCCGCGGCCCTCGGCTTAGCTCCACGAGGTCCTTATTCGCAGCGGACGCTGCTTTACGGTGGCCCGCTCCGTCGCCGCCCCCGCAACCCCTGCCACCCCCGCGCGCCGTCGTGCAGGGGGGCGGGCGGCCTAGCAGAGCCGCGAAAGCCGAGGGGAGGAAACTCATTTCGCCGCCTCCTGAAAAGGTCGGCGTAAATTTATGGGTATGTCCCGTCCCGTCCCGGGCCGGCATCCCCGCGCTAGGCCCTGCCTGCTGCCTGCTGCCTGCCTCCTGGTCCCCCGGGCCGTTTTGTGCGGTTGGGCGTTGGGCTCCCGGGGCGGCTGGGGGGCGCGTGGGCCCGCCTCGGCGCGGCACCGGCACATCGGCAGCTCATCCGCCGTGGAGGGTGCGGAATCCAAAGCGGCTTGAGGGAGAGACAAAGGGAAGGAGAGGGAGACAAGGAGAGAGAGAGAGAGAGGAAAATAATAAATAAAAATGAAGAGGGGGGGGGGCAGGTGGAGTATAAAGGCAGATGGCGCACCCACGCGCGCGTCCCTCGGCGCGTCCCCGCAAAAAAGCACTCTAGAGTGGAAGCGTGGGTTGGAGGCGCGGTCACGGACGCACAACGGCTGTGCACTATGGGGGCGCCCCCCGGCCGCCCTGCCCCTAGTTCTGGCGTGCCCCAACTTTTACTGCACGAGCCGTAAACTTGAGCAACACACGACCCTCTCTCTCTCTCTCTCTCTCTCTTCGTCTTTCTCTCTCGGGGGAGTCCCGCGTTCTTATCTGACCACACCGATGAGCCGTGGCCACGCCCGCAGTCGCACCATTCCGTCCGGTCCGGGGGGGCAGGGTCGGTGTCGGGGGCGGGGCGGGCCGGCCCGCGGTGCAGCCGAGCGCGGCGGGACGGCCTACCCTGGCGCCAGCGGGCGCCCGCGCTGCCCCACCTGCCCCACCGCCCGTAGGCCTCGGATGCCGGGGGAAGGGGAACTGCAGACCGAGGGGCAGACTGCAGCTGCTGACCGCTGCTGGGCCGCCGGCTGCACCGCGTCCGCAGCGTCATATTTTGTTTTATTGTTGCGGCGCCGCGCCGCATCATCTCGCATTTCGCTGACGTCAGAGCGCAACAGTCACATTTTCCAGCGAGCTGGGGTGAGGGCAGGACGAACAAGGCGAGCGGCTGAGGAGGACGGCGAACACGACGAGAGAGCGAACAAGGAAAAGGGAGGAAGCAAGGAAGAAAATCACAAAAATATTACAATCATTTTAAGCCGTCTTTTGCAGTGAGGAGAGGCGCTGGCAGTGTTGGTGTTGGGAGGGGAGAGGAAGGGAGAGGAGGGGAG
>NW_026267335.1:465288-468998 GCF_000697945.3 Frankliniella occidentalis | reverse complement strand
GGAGCGCCCCCCCCCCTTTCCCCACTGTCCCCGGGCCCGGCTCTCCGCTGGTTCCGCCACCGTCAGCATACTCCCTTCCGCCCCGAGCGTCTAAAACCTAGCCATGACGACGGAGAACGGCGCTTGCATGGAAATGTGAAGGGGAAGTGGGCGTGCTGGGCGGGAAGCGCCTCCGCCGGGCCACGCCGCAGGACCACGGCAGAGGGCGGCAGGGCAGCAGTCCGGGTCAACTGTTGCGGGCGCTGCGGGGCGGCCGCTGGTCCACCGGATGATGAAGAGCCCCCCGGGCCCGGCGCTGCGTCGAGGTGAAATTATCTCCCCCCCCCCCTCAACCCGCGCCCCCCAGCCTGATGCGCGCGGCTGGAGCGGGGGAGGCGGCAGCGAGGGCAGGACGCGAGGGGGAGAGGGGAGGGGGGGGATGAGTGGACGGTGTGCAGCGGCGGCTGGAGGACCCCGCAGTAGCCGCGGTTCCCCCACGCCGAGCGCGTCGTCCCCCGCTCCGCCCGCTCCACTTTGTCACCACTGGGCACACACCGCGGGGGGACACGCGCTTCCTGACCCGGCATGGCCAGCCCGCGGACTTCCCCGCGGGGCGGCCCGGGCCCGGGGGCGGGCGGCGCCGGGTGCCGCCGCCTGGCATGACCGCCCCGCGCTGCGCACCGCCCCCGACACGCCATGGACGTCCTGTGCGCGGAGGGCGCGGCCGCCGGCAACGGCAGCGGTACGGGCGAGCCGCCCTGGCTGCGGTCGCCCTGCCACGGCCACGTCCTCAACGCCATCTTCGCGCTCACCACCACCTACCTGAGCCTGCTGCTGCTGATGTGCCTGCGCTGCTCGGGGCGCGACGACCGCGACGGCGGCCAGGGCGTCGCGAGGCGTGCGGGCGCCGCCACGGCCAGGCCTCTGCTCTCGCTCGCGCTGCTGGCGTGCTTGTGTGGCGAGCTGGCCGAGGCCGTCCTCGCCCTGGTGAGGCACGGCCCCGCCCGCACGGCCGGCCCGCTGGTGGCCGCCGCCTGCTCCGTGGCCTCGTGGCTGCCCGCCGAGCTCCTCGACGCGCACCTCATCGGCGGCACCGGTGTCTACGGGACGCTGCGCCTGCTGCCCGTCGCTTGCGAAGCCCTCATGTCCGCGGCAAGGTGTGCTTTAATGAGTCTCTAGGGCAATCCGTCTTAGTCCCTTAGGCTTATGGACCGAGAAAGAACGTCCGTAATTCGCCGTTTACAAACTGTAAGCTATCATAGCGCCTGGTAGGTAGGCCATATTTGGCCTGCAGTGCATGCGTGCTTTGCGGGTTGGCCTACCCCGAATCTCGCAGGCGCTCAGCTTCCTTAATTTGCCGAAAGAATCTGAACGGACGCACTTTCTGGATGAGCGCTTACCCTGAGAGGCTCCTCAACCCGCTGACCTGGCGTGTTGCTGCAGGTTCCTCAGCGTGGTACAAATGCGGCTGTGGGACGCCGCGACCTTCGACCTCGCCCGCCCCACCCTCAGCCTGGCTGCCGCCCTCCTCTACCTCGCCGTGGCCGTGGTCGACCTGGGCGTGCTGAAGGGCCGGCGGCGGCCGGAAGGCCCCGGCGACCACGCTCACTACTCGTGCTACCGCTACAAGGAGGCCGGCCTCTACTCAAAGGCCACCTTCTCCTGGCTCACACCCCTGCTCCGCCTTGGCAACAGCAGCCCGCTCGAACTTGAGGATCTGGGCAGGATCCCTGCCTCCGAGAGCACAGCGCTTCACCACGAGAAGTTTCAGGACATCTACAACTCCCTCAAGGTCAGTGGCACTTCGGGATCACTTACCTCCCGATTGCTTCGGATTACTTGAATATTACCCATGCATTGCCCAGCTGGATCACCAAGAATTACGACTGGAATCGCGAGTGTCTTTTGGATCACCTTTGGATTGCCTATCTGCTTTACTTTTCTTGTTTTCCCAAGTCGATTCCCCTTTCGGATTGGCACGGTTTGTCTCGGTTGCAGAGCAGGGCGAGCGGCGTGGTGCCCCTGTGGAGGTGCTTCCTGCTCTTCTCCTGGCGGATGCTGGCGCTAAGCGGGGTCTTCAAGCTGTCCGGGGACATGGTCGGGCTCATGGGTCCCATGGGGATTTCTGTCATCGTTCTGTACGTGCAAGGCGTGGGCAAAGACGAGACGCGCCTACGAGAGACGGTACGGCAAACCTTTCTGTCTGACTGGAACTGACTGTTGGGGGTCTGATGTACTTGACTGGTGCTTCTTTTTCAGGCGCTGTTCTATGTATCTATTTCTGAATTTTTCAGTAACGGTTACGTGATGGGAATGCTGGTATTTATTTCGGCTTTGGCACAAGGAACTTTTTCTCAGAGTAGCACCCATCTGATAAATGTTGAAGGGATTCGCATAAAAGCAGCCCTCCAGGTAAAGAAAATATCATCAAAATTGTATATTCAGAGGAATTTAAAAAGGTTCATTGTTTTTACATCTCTTTTGAAATTATAGGCCATGATTTATGACAAATCGTTAAAGCTGCCACTGTGGAGTTTCTCGGAGGGTGACATTTCGGAAGAAACACAAAGTGACAAGTTGAGCCAAACGCACCTGCCAAAATGCGAGAATAAGACTCAGAGCAAGAAGGAGAGCGAGCTGGGGGGCTCCGGCCAGGGCACCACCTCGCACACCGACTTTGGAACAATCACGAACCTCATGTCTGAAGACACCTACAATGTCATGTCTTTCATTTGGATTTGCCATTATGTTTGGGCGATCCCGGTTAAGGTAGGGTTTAAAGTCAATAAGTCAAAAGAAATAGCGGTCCGGTCACGACCCAGTCGACTGGTACTGTAGCGGGATAGCATGAAGCCAAAAAAAGCCATAGCAGTACACACAACTCGCATATTAAAGTACACGGTACCCTGAATCATAGCCTCTTCAAAAAAAGTAAAAAATAATATTGTGTTATGCAGATTGGTGTCCTGATGTTCCTGCTGCATTATCAGCTGGGGGTGAGCGCTCTCATCGGCGCCGTGCTCTGTGTGGCCCTGATGACACCCCTGCAGTTCGCCATTGGCAAGAAAATGTCCGCCAACTCGAAGTCCATATCAGTGAGTACCGGCGCTTCGATCTTCACTTTACAATTTCTCGGCGCAAGACTCTTGCACGCGGCGCGAGTGTGCCAATGATGGACAACGACCTAACTAAACCATTTCCAGGAGGCGAACGATGAGCGGCTACGGCGGATCAACGAGGTCCTCCACGGCATCAAGGTGATCAAGCTGTCCGGCTGGGAGGAGCAGTACGAGAGCAGGGTCCAGCTCGCCAGGAACACGGAGCTGCGCCTGCTCAACGTGGACTCCCTGCACTGGGCCGTCATGAGTAAGCGCCCTAGCTCGGGACGGGGGACACGTTTCCGTTACCTTTCGAAATGTAAATATATTTCAGCAACAGCATATCCAATGTTTCACAGCTTTTCTCACACACGCGTCGTCCGCCATCGTGACCCTGGTCACCTTCGGCGTGTACATGATGGTGGAGAAGGCCCCCCTCCCCACGGCCAGCGTGTTCGCCAGCCTCGCCCTCTTCAACCAGCTCACCGTGCCCCTCTTCATCTTCCCCATCACCGTCCCCATCATCATAAGTGCCATGATCAGCACGCGCCGACTGCAGGTATATGGTGGTTTCTATTTTCAGGGAAAAAGAGTGAAATTTCATTGAAAAGTTTTCTATAAATAAAATAATGA
>NW_026267335.1:453002-460855 GCF_000697945.3 Frankliniella occidentalis | reverse complement strand
CCCCCGGGGGTTGTGGGTTCGAATCCTCGGACCTGCAGCCCCCTCCCACCCCCCTCCCTCCCCCCGGGTCCAACTAGAGAGGCGCTAACCGATAACAACCGAGGCTCATTTTGATCTTTTTTCAAGTCTAAGTTAGGTTAGGTTAGGTTAGGCTAGGCTAGTCTTTGTTCAGATGGCAAAATGAGCCTCGGTTGTTATCGGTTAGCGCCTCTCTAGTTGGACCCGGGGGAAGGGAGGGGGGTGGGAGGGGGCTGCAGGTCCGAGGATTCGAACCCACAACCCCCGGGGGAACGGGGCCAACCACAGAGGCGCTAACCAATACACTACCGAGGCGGCGAAATACAACGGCGTCTGGATCATACTTGAGCTGCCTTCGCCCGGCTTCAACATCAATTGCAAACGGAAAGTGGAAAACGAATTCTTGGTGGGCCTCGAACCTCTGACCATCGGTTCTCCGAGCTGGCCCTTTACCGACTCAGCTACAGCGCCACGTTACTGTGAGTCGCTGCGAGAGTCTTGTTTGTGCGTTCGCCCCTTCGTAATGGAGAGCGAAGGAGCGAGAAAAGTGATGGACCGCCCGCTTCGGGTGGGAGTCGTTCCCACACCGAAGAGATCAGTCACAGACAGACGCCTTTACCCACTCGGCCACTGACTGCTGGAGGGGAGACAATGTCCGCGTCTGCCTATGTCTCTACAGGCCACCTGGAACAAACCCCCAAATATTCAGCCAAGGCCTGGATTCGATCCGGGGCCGAAGCACACGCATCAACGCAACTTGCTTCTTTTTTGTTGTAAAACTGGTATTTGAAAAGGTTGGCACACAGCGTGCCCCGACCGGGAGTCGATCCCACGCCACTGCAGTCAGTTGTCTACGCTTAAACACACTCGGCCACTGACTGCTCGTGGGGGGGGACGTGTCCGCTTGTGCGTCTGTCTGCAGTGGACCTGACTGACCACATACTCAGCAGGCCCCGCAAAAAGTGTTCGCCTCGACCAGTAAACGAACCCTCGCCAGGCGGGGGCCCGTGGACCAAGACCCAGCACGCTCGCCACTCGGCTGTCGGCTCCAGCTGTCGCTCGAGAGTTCAGAACTGGGTCCCGCTTTCCAGGCCCTTGCTCTTCTGTAATGCAGGCGGTCAAGTCCACCTCTTCGACGCGCTGCAGCCCGGGTCGGATACCACGGAAAAAGTTCACTCAAGGCGTGTTCCGCGCGCTTCGAATCTTCAAAAAGCGCACTTTTTGAACTTTTTCCGAGGTATCCGACCCGGGCTGCAGCGCGTCGAAGAGGTGGACTTGACCGCCTGCATGACGGGAGACCAAGACCCGTAGAGCAGGACCGAGTCCTGAACTCGCCACCGACAAAGTGGCCCACAGCCGAGTGGCTAGCGTGCCGGGGCGTGGTCCACGGGGTACCGTTGGCTGAGGATTCGACTGCTGGTCGGGGCGAATCTTGTTTTTTTTTGTTGTTTTTTTTTGGGGGGGGGGGGCACTTGCTGAGTAGGTGGTCAAGTCGACCTCCTCATCTCGCTCTAGGCCCGCTCAGTTGATTCGGATGCACACGATGGACTGGACCGCTTTCTCAGCCAGCAGGTCCCCCAAAAGTACTCGCGCCGACTAGGATTTGATCCCGGGCCCGATGGTGTCGAAGGGATGACTCGTCGGCTCGCTCGCCACTCGGCTGTCGGGTCCTCCTGTCGGTGATGAGTTCAGAACTCAGTCCTGTTTTACGGGAGACAAGAAGCGACAAAAAAAAAGGGTGTGCCTCGGGTAGGAGTCGATCCCAAAGCTGATTGCTGAGAGCGGTGCCCACGCCTTAGCACGCTCAGCTACCAGCTGCGCCGTGTTTAGCTGAGTTCGAAAGTCGGTCCTTTCTTACAGGCGACAAGAAGCGTAAAAAAAACAAAACAAAGGTTTCCCCGACCGGGAGTCGATCTTCGGGCCGACAGTTTGAGATGGTTCACGCAGTAGCATGCAGACAAGAAACGTGGGAAAGAAAAAGTTTGCGGCGGCCGTGGTAGTCGATCCCTTGGCCGTTTGGGACAAGGGGGCCGCACTCTAATATGCTGACCGCTCCGCTGCCATCGCCTGCTTATCGCTTTAGAGTACAGAAACCCGATTGTTTGAATAGCAAGTCGCGCATTCCTTGGTCCCCTTCTACGACCGTGAAAAAGCACTCAGCTTACCTTGGAATTAAGAGGTCGGACATAAACTCGGTAATTTCCACTATTTTTGAGCTGTCGCTAATTTTTTTTTCGAGTTTCGACAAGCGACATTGACAAGTCTGCCCCCCTGTGCTCAGCCGCGGAGCACGGCGACGCCGACAGGCAGTCCGTCGCGGAGGTGGGGCGGCGCTGCAGCAGGGTGCCGCGCCACGTGTACTGCACCTACGCCAAGGCGTGCACCATCCCCGTGTTCCTCGCCTACTTCGCGTCGACCTTCACCTGGCAAGGGCTGCGCGTGTGCACAGACTTCTGGCTGAGCGACTGGACCGCGTTCAACGGGACCAAAGCCGAACCGCACAACCACAAGCATTTTCAAACAGAGGTATTCCATAGGCTTGGTTGCAGCAAATGTTCCATTATTTTACTTTGCGTTACTCTTTTCCTCTCGGGCCCGGCTAGATGCTGAAGTACCTGTCGGTGTACTCGCTGCTGTCCGTGGTCACGATGCTCCTCTCGCTGACCTCCAACCTGGTGGGCCAGCTGGCCGGGGCCCGCGCGCGCCACCGGCTGCACCGGAACCTGCTGTCCAACCTGTTGCGCAGCCCCATCAAGTTCTTCGACACGACTCCCATCGGCCGCGTCATCGAACGCTTTTCGACGGACATAGCGGTCATCGACAAGGTGCGGAAAAAAATACCCCCCATTGTAGTTATTGTATTGAAACTTGACCTGCGTCTGATGCTATTTTGTTGCCTTTCCTTTTAGAAATTAGCAACATCCATCCAGAGGCTGATGCAGTTTCTGTCCCTATGTCTCTCTGCGGTGCTGGTGAACGCAATACTTTCGCCCTGGTTTCTACTCCCGGCTCTTCCCATGTGTCTTGCCTACTACATTATTCAACATTTCTACCGAGTTTCAACTCGGTAAGTAGTTGGCGAAACTGGCACAATGCCGTTTCTAACTACGGAAGTGGACTGAACGAAAGAGGCAAAGAACTCCGTTAATGCTTGCTTGTTTAACTCCCGCTTCTCTTTTTCTAAGGGAGCTCCATAGGATGGATAGCATAACGCGTGCACCCGTTTCATCGTTCTTTTCCGAGACATTGGGTGGCTTAGCAACTATCAGAGCCTTTGGGCAGAAAGCTCGATTCATGGAGACTATGCTGGACAAGATGGACACGAACAACAACACATTTCTTGTCCTGAGCGCAGCCAACAGGTGGCTTGGCGTAGCCCTCGTAAGATTGAACACACGGTACATTTTCCTTTTGGAAATTGGCGAATTTTGTGAAATAGGTATACCCCTTTCTTCTTCAATCTGATTTCAGGACTACATGGGAGGTACAATAGTTCTGATATCAGTGATGGGCTCCTTAATAGCGGCTCAAATGTACCCAAGTGTAGTGTCTGCGTCGCTGGTTGGACTGGCTATAAATTACACTCTGCTAGTCCCGATATATTTGAACTGGGTGGTTAAATTCCTTGCTGATGTTGAAATGTATATGGGGTCAGTAGAGAGGGTACAGCAATACGCAGACATGCCTGGAGAGGATTACAACAACAAAGGTAAATAATAAGGGGTATCCAATTAAGGGGAGATGATGTGTGTAGGTCCCTAGTTTACTGAGAGCAGGTCCGCAGACCCTTCACGGTAAAAATAGTTTCTTGTAATTCAAGACGTGGTCTTGGATGCCAGTGGCGTTCTCCATAAGATCCAAGACCGGGTCTTAAAATACAAGAAACTTTTTTTACCGTGTTGGCTGTGCCGCATCCGAGAGTCTGCGCGGGTTGCTGGACCACAAAGAACCCGACTAGTGACGGTCGGCAAGCCCGCCAACACGCCTCTTACGGATTCAGTACAACTCCAAAATGGTCAGGGGTCTGCAGACTACCTAGTTTGTCAACAAAATGCCCGAAAATGCCGACGTTGGTTGTAGGAATGCAGGTCTCGCCCTCGTGGCCCGAGCACGGTGACATCCAGTTCAAGAACGTCAGTCTGCGGTATGATGAGAACAGAGAGCCAGTCATCAGGAACATGAACCTGCACATTCCAGCGGGACAAAAGGTGAGTCTGAATGACCGGCGATACTGACGATCGGCGAGCGTCAACGCCAACGCCAACGAAGGACGACATACTCTTTACAGAGTTTTTCTTAATTCATGAACCACTAAATGACCAAACGCAGATCGGCCTGTGTGGGCGCACCGGGAGCGGCAAGTCGTCCCTCGTCATGTCCCTCTTCCGCATGCTGGACGTGTCGGCGGGGAGCATCGTCCTGGACGGCGTGGACATCTCGAGGCTCCCGCTGCAGCTGCTGCGTACACGGCTGTCCGTCATTCCCCAAGACATCGTCATGTTCAGCGGAACTATTCGGTAGGCGTTTAACGTTGCAAAATTGTCACAACTTCCAAAAATACAAAAAAACTGTCGACTTGTTCTGAAATAGTTTTCTTGATAATGTTTCTAGTGACAACCTAGACCCAAATCGTCTGTACACGGACGAGAAAATTTGGCATTGCCTTGAGCTGGCGCAACTAAAATGCGTGGTTGAAAATCTACCTGGCGGCCTAAGTATGTATGCAGGCAAAAATACTTCTAATCTATATTTGGCTAAATTAAATCTGAGTGATGCCATTGTCATGTATCTGCGGCTACAAAGTCATTCTTTCCTCCAGATAGCGCCGTGAAAGAGGGTGGCGAAAACCTCAGTGTCGGAACCCGCCAGCTTTTCTGTTTGGCGAGGGCCATCCTCCAGAACGCCGCTATTCTAGTAATGGACGAAGCTACGAGTTCAGTGGATCCAGCTACAGAGAAGGCCTTCCTCTCGGTGGCCCTGAGTGCGTTCGCGCATCGGACCGTCATCATAATCGCGGTGAGACATTTGTTGAATTATACAGTAGAGTCTGGGCACCGCGTTGCCGCTAGCCGGGGCCTACAAAAAATACAGCCCTTTTATTATACAATTAATAAATTTCAGCATCGCCTATCCACGCTGCTTGACTGCGATAGAATTCTTGTTCTTGAATGCGGAAAAGTAATCGAAGACGGATCACCATCTCAGCTACTTCGTTTTGATAACGGAGTCTTCTCTTTAATGTTAAAAGCTGCAAGTTAATAAAGCAAAATTGTTACCGTTTTTACTTAGTATTCATTACCATCTGCCAACCATTTTCATGTGTATCTCAGACGTTTAAGTGGTTACACACCGCATCGCACCATACTTTGTAGCTAAGAAGTTGTGTAGCTACTAACGACATGGACGACCCCAGGCGCATCAGTCATCTGCCGTTACGAAATAATTAAGTTTGGCCAATGGAAGGTCTCACAGCGCCTGATGGGTAGGCAACATATTATATGTTGGGCATGCGTGTACTGCAGCGTGGCCTACCCTAAGTCTCGCAGGCGCTGAGCTCTCGTAATTCGCCGAACGGTCGAATGAAACTAAGAAACCGATGCACTTTCTAGACGATCCCTAAGAAGAACAAGCAGTGCTGGTCTTGGTGAAGCTTTAAACTCTTTCCGGTGTGTCAGCGTCACCAAACTTACACGGCGTGGGTAAACGCAAACTTTGGTGTTGGCGTATTTCCCATTTGATATATCTTCGAAACTAATGATTGCAGTCAAAATATAACCCAAATTTTCGGATCATTGGCCGCGAAATCCTGAGAGAACCCCAACGCGTCTGAACGACTTGTTGACTACTTAAATCCGATCTCAAGCCGCCCGGGAGCGTTTTATTCCGTCGGGCCAGCATGCGGCTCGAGTCGCCATGGTTCCGCTCATGGCGGTGGCTGTGTGTGATAGGGTTTGAACACGAGAAGTACGGTGGCACATTTCATGCCGCTTTATTTAATAATGTAAAACAATTTTAAATTGATGAAATTTTCTGTTTACATGTGGCTGTTATCTTTGCCTGAATTGATGAGCACAATGTTACAGGAATTAAATGATGGAAGGATTTACATTGGTGTTTAAATATTTTAGTACATATTAATTTGAAAGGATTTTTTTTTAAAGGGAGGGGTTTAGTAACAAACCTGTGGATTTTGGCCTCTTATAAAGGATACTATTATGGTATCAGTGTTTAACAAACATGAAAGTTCTAGATTAAAATATTATCATGAAGGAATCATTTTGTCTATGACGCATAATTTTTATATTATGTAACTTTCTGGAATGGATCTGTAGGGAGTGATCCTGCTCTTTACTTGTTTAATTGCACTATCTAGGTTACTCTGTCTGGAATGAAATTAATATCTAGTAAGTGTAAAAATGAGTCTGATTAGGCAGCTGAAAAGTTTGAGGTAAACTTTGTAGAGAATACGGGTTTAACTCTTACTGGGGGTACACAGTCACAAAAAGAGTGTGTGACGCCCAGTACTAACAGTAGTAACCAGTACTCCACCCCAGTTGTTGTGCCGATTTGGTGAGCACATTAAATGATAACACGTTTTTGGCTTTAATGAATGTCATAAAACTTTAAATTTTAATTGGCCTCTCTTTTACGGCCTGTGAATAAAAGACCAATATGATTCTTGGTTTTCGTTTTCTTGAATTAAAGCACATATTCACTGAAATCAAAATTTAGGCAAAGAGACTGTTTCTCGATATAGAGAAAATACAATAATGGCTCAACGGACTGGGTCAGCAAGTGATGGGTCCCCCATTGAATTTATGTTACTTATAAAAACAATTTTAGACAATTATTTTAATTACGTTAAAATATAAAAATGTCTTGGGAGTGCACATTGTGGAGATTGGGGCAGTAACGTATGTGATACTAGCACGCGCTCGAAAACTAGTCATGAGATGAGCGATGGGTTGCCTAGCCATTGGGCGGACCCGGCCCGCGTCCCTAGGAAGGAAGGCGTAACTCGTCCTTACGGCATGGACATAAATCAGAGAGGCTGCGCCGGGCGAATCTTAACAGTTCTGGGCAAGTTTTTTTTATTAATTTCGGAATCTCTTGCCAAATTGTAATAATGGTTCTTCCGCCTGAGTGGTATAGGCAACCCTTCGTATACTGCCCGCAATGCTCTGGAACATTCAACTACTACTAGCTTCATTGTGCTGATTGGTTGCACCCACACAACATGCACTCTCAGACAAGTTTTCTATTTCGTAATTAAAATTATTCCCTTAAACCTAGGAATTGAAACTTAAAATAATTCAAGGGGGAGATTCACGGGACTTTCCGACATTTCCAAATGGGCGCTTACAATGACATTTACACATGAACACAATCAAAATTTTGGAATTTATTATGAGGTGTTAAATTTCAGACAGGATTTCCTTTGAATTTCCTTTGATGTAGAAATATCCCTTGTGACATGAGGGAATGACAAAGCGGATTTCGATTGTTATTGAATAGATCTCTATTGACTGGGTAATTTTTTTGTATCTATCAACAGGTTCAAGGCACGTGCTCCTTCCTAATGAAGAAAGAAATATTTTAAGAACAAATTTAAAACCTTTGCATGGATTCATACTTTTAACACGAAATAAGAAAAGCTCATCAAACGATCAGCTATTGAATGAAAAAGTTGCTAAAAGCAACACTGCACATTAAAACTTGTGGGGTACAAATTGAGAAGTTACTAATACTTGAAATAATCACGCATGTTTTCACCCTATTACGCACGAATGACAGCATAAACTTATTAAATTTAAATAAACTATGAATATCTTGAA
>NW_026267335.1:448285-452952 GCF_000697945.3 Frankliniella occidentalis | reverse complement strand
TTGCAATTTTACCCACAGGCCTTCTTTTCCAAGCCCGAGACAACCAACGTGCTGGAGCCGTACCAGGGCGGGGGGCAGGCGGGTGACCCCGGTGTCCCGCCGCCGTGCTGCCGCGCGCGCACCCCGGACCTGGAGGGCGACGCTGAGCAGGCAGGCCCGCCGCCGCCGGCCGGGCAGCCACCGGGCGACACGACCGGCGAGAGCCCCGGCGAGAACCACGACGCCGCGCCGGCCGCCCTGCCGGCCGTGGGCAGGGGCAGCGTCGTCTCCATCAGCGACGGCAACTTCTCGTGGAGCTCCGGACACGTGCTCAACTTCAACGACGTCGCCGTCCCGAAAGGTACTTGTAAGCGCGTGTGCGTAGGTGTGATCGTGCACGGAACGGAAATAACAATAAGTTACTCTCTCCAGGCGGCGTGACCCTGGTGGTCGGCGCCATCGGCAGCGGCAAGACGTCCCTGCTGCTCGCCCTGCTGGGCGAGATGAGCTCCTCTGACGGCCGATACCCCGTGCGCTGGAGCCAGTGAGTACTGAGTTGTCGAGCTAACACGTAAACGGCAAACGTAAGACGACCGCCGCGGGTTAGCTGTCCCAAGTTATCGAGATGGGTTTTGTTTCTGCGTGTGAAATCGATACAAAACTCTTAACTTTGTCTCTGAGCCTGACACCCTCCCCGTCCGCAGGGACTCCTCCGTCGCCTACTGCTCGCAGAAGCCGTGGCTGCTCAACGCCAACGTGCGCGAGAACGTGCTGTTCGGGCTGCCGCTGCGGCGCCGGCGCTACGCCGAGGTGATCGCGGCCTGCGCCCTGCAGCCCGACCTGGACATCCTGCCCGCGCACGACCTGACGGACATCGGGGAGAGGGGCATCAACCTGTCGGGCGGGCAGAAGCACCGCGTCGCAATCGCCCGGGCGCTGTACTCGGACGCCACCACGGTCCTCATGGTGCGTAGACATCCGCGACCTGCCCGACCTGGCAGTGGCAGCCGACGAGTACCCTAGTCCCAAAATGAGTATACAACGTGTTAGCCAGTTTTCTCGAGCTGGGCGCGAGTATCCTCCCCATCGTCTTCGGCTCAACCGTCCCTCTCGCGTGCACAGGACGACCCGCTGTCGGCGCTCGACTACCAGGTGGGGCAGCACCTCGTGGAGGAGGGCTTCCAGAAGCTGCTGTTGCAGCGCGGCCGGACGCTCATCCTCGCCACGCACTGCCTCTCCCTGCTGGGCCAAGCGGATTGGGTGAGTCGAAGCTCGGCCCCGAATAACGTTTTTAAGAGTGATATGTACTTTTTTTTCTCAAGTACATTGTTGAATGGTGTCTTTCCATTTTTCGCTGCCGATAAAATTTCGGTCACTACATCTCTGTCGACTCGTCGGTCCAGATCATCGTGATGGAGCGCGGGCGGGTGTCGGTGCAAGGCAGCCTCGGCAAGGTGCAGGCGGAGCGCCCCGACCTGGCGCAGTCGTGGCAGCAGGACCTGCAGCAGGAGCCGCAGCAGGAGCCGCAGCAGGAGCGGAGCGCGGCGGCGCCGGCCCGGCCGCAGGACGCGGCGGCCTCCAGCCTGGCCTCCAGCCTGGCCTCCAGCCTAGCGCGCGGGGACCGCACGGCCCGCGAGCGCTGGCAGCTGGTGCGGCTTGTGTCGCGCATCGGCCTGCAGCAGCGCGCCGAGGACCACGCCCACCACGCGCCGCGACACTTCCGAGTGAGTAGTCTCGGCGAGCTGGTGTCCCCCGCACTGTAAGAGCGTCTAGTTTGACTATCTGTGTCCTTCGCAGCGCTTCAGCCGTCGCCAGTCGCGCTCCCTGTACCGGGCGACGCACTGCGCCACGCACGCCTTCCCGCTGCCGGTCCACGAGTACCAGCAGCAGGGCCTCCTCCACCACCCGGACGGCGTGGGCGGCGGCGGGCCCGAGGACGGCGCGGCGTGGACGCGGCCGCTGCGCCGCACCCGGAGCACCATCGCGTCGGCGCCGGATGTGTGGCGCCGCAAGGTGACGCGCGTCGCCTCGCTGCAGCCCCACGACACGGCGCGCAGGCCCTGGCCGCGGCGCCAGCAGGCGTGGTCCGAGGGGTACGCCACTCGGCCCTCGACTAAGCCAGCGATTTACTTGAAATTGCGTTGACCCCTGTTGTCTTTTACCGTTACTTCGTCTTCCGCAGGGCCGATGACGGCAAGGGCGTGGTCATGGTGTCCAACTTCGCCAACAATAACAATATCGTGGTCCCCGTCGATGAGGTGCTGAGTCACTCACGGAGGTGAGGGTTGTGCCGTTGACGTTGACGTCAAGCCGTGAGATTTCTTTTCGCTGAACGGTTTATATTTTGTTCAATTTAGGGGGTCGAGTGCCACGGAAGACCCCACATTCCCACAGAGCTTCTCTTTCCTGCCGGAAGTGGATGGCGAGGATAGCGTTATTGCGGAGTCGGGTACGATTTTGTTGACTTTCTTCACATAACCCTTTTCTCAAGACTTTTTGGTGGCGCTCGATAGCAGCACTTTTCCCATGAGCAGATCGTTTCTTCGACCCTTTTTTGTCCGATCTCGGCAAAATGGTGGTACCTCAAAAATAATAGTAAAAATTACCCACTCATTTCCAAAGTAAGCTGAGTGTGTTTTCACGGTCGTAAGGCAAGCAAAGAATGCGCGTCTCGCTACAACAATTTTTCGGGTCAGCGAAATGTATCATTAAAACAGGGGTGGGATAAAGAAAGTACTCCCACATTTTTAATTTTAATTTTTGTTCGGGTAGACGCGAGGGGCGTGAGCATTTACGAGGCCAAACTGGCTTATGTCTAAAGTCGGGTCGATGCTGCCTGTGGCCGTGGCCGTCTCAACTCCCATTTATTTATTTTTTGTCGCCTTTTGTCCCCCGCACCGGGTGATTCAGAGAAGACGCAGGTGTGGGCGGGTTTGCCTACTCGCTGAGCCCGCAACCCGCTGGCGCAATGGCCCCCTAGGAAGACAAACCAGCTCGCTCTTGTGTCTTCGCTGGATCACTCAGTACGGCAGGAGGGCAGGACCGAGTTCTGAACTATGGAGAGATAGGAGGCGATGGCAGCGGAGCGGTCAGCATAATAGGGTATGGCCCCTTGTCTCAAACGGCCAAGGGATCGACTACCACGGCCGCCACAAACTTTTTCTTTCCCATGTTTCTTGTCTGCATGCTACTGCGTGAACCATCTCAAACTGTCGGCCCGAAGATCGACTCCCGGTCGGGGCAACCTTTTTTTTTTTTTTTTTTTTACGCTTCTTGTCGCCTGTAAGAAAGGACCGACTTTCGAACTCAGCTAAACACGGCGCAGCTGGTAGCTGAGCGTGGTAAGGCGTGGGCACCGCTCTCAACAATCAGCTTTGGGATCGACTCCTACCCGAGGCACACCCTTTTTTTTGTCGCTTCTTGTCTCCCGTAAAACAGGACTGAGTTCTGAACTCATCACCGACAGGAGGACCCGACAGCCGAGTGGCGAGCGAGCCGACGAGTCATCCCTTCGACACCATCGGGCCCGGTATCAAATCCTAGTCGGCGCGAGTACTTTTGGGGGACCTGCTGGCTGAGAAAGCGGTCCAGTCCATCGTGTGCATCCGAATCAACTGAGCGGGCCTAGAGCGAGATGAGGAGGTCGACTTGACCACCTACTCAGCAAGTGCCCCCCCCCCCCAAAAAAAAACAACAAAAAAAAACAAGATTCGCCCCGACCAGCAGTCGAATCCTCAGCCAACGGTACCCCGTGGACCACGCCCCGGCACGCTAGCCACTCGGCTGTGGGCCACTTTGTCGGTGGCGAGTTCAGGACTCGGTCCTGCTCTACGGGTCTTGGTCTCCCGTCATGCAGGCGGTCAAGTCCACCTCTTCGACGCGCTGCAGCCCGGGTCGGATACCTCGGAAAAAGTTCAAAAAGTGCGCTTTTTGAAGATTCGAAGCGCGCGGAACACGCCTTGAGTGAACTTTTTCCGTGGTATCCGACCCGGGCTGCAGCGCGTCGAAGAGGTGGACTTGACCGCCTGCATTACAGAAGAGCAAGGGCCTGGAAAGCGGGACCCAGTTCTGAACTCTCGAGCGACAGCTGGAGCCGACAGCCGAGTGGCGAGCGTGCTGGGTCTTGGTCCACGGGCCCCCGCCTGGCGAGGGTTCGTTTACTGGTCGAGGCGAACACTTTTTGCGGGGCCTGCTGAGTATGTGGTCAGTCAGGTCCACTGCAGACAGACGCACAAGCGGACACGTCCCCCCCCACGAGCAGTCAGTGGCCGAGTGTGTTTAAGCGTAGACAACTGACTGCAGTGGCGTGGGATCGACTCCCGGTCGGGGCACGCTGTGTGCCAACCTTTTCAAATACCAGTTTTACAACAAAAAAGAAGCAAGTTGCGTTGATGCGTGTGCTTCGGCCCCGGATCGAATCCAGGCCTTGGCTGAATATTTGGGGGTTTGTTCCAGGTGGCCTGTAGAGACATAGGCAGACGCGGACATTGTCTCCCCTCCGGCAGTCAGTGGCCGAGTGGGTAAAGGCGTCTGTCTGTGACTGATCTCTTCGGTGTGGGAACGACTCCCACCCGAAGCGGGCGGTCCATCACTTTTCTCGCTCCTTCGCTCTCCATTACGAAGGGGCGAACGCACAAACAAGACTCTCGCAGCGACTCACAGTAACGTGGCGCTGTAGCTGAGTCGGT
>NW_026267335.1:428801-441020 GCF_000697945.3 Frankliniella occidentalis | reverse complement strand
ATTTCTCACATCTACAAAACAAAATTTATAATATTATTTAAAATTATTAACAGCTGGGATAACTTAAATGCTAAGTTTACTCAAATAATTTGCGTACAGGAATTACTTTTTGTTTGCAAGAATTTAGTCATGTGTCGAGCTAAACAAAATGGTTTTGGTCAGTTAACTATGCATGCTAAAAGCAAGTGATTTGTTCCTAATGTGACGGATTTAAAACTTGGTCTTCATCATATTACTTTTGTCAGTATCATTTGAGGCAGCACAAAGTGAAGCTTGCAAGAGATGCAACAATTTGCAACATATACCCAGAGCTAGATTTATTTTTGACCTATCCAATACTTCATCAATCCCGCTCTTTCATGACCATTGTAAGACGGACAGAAAGCTATAAGTCAAATTGTCCATTAATATTAAATGCTTTGCATTAGAAACTTACAAAACAAACTGAGATGAACATAAGATGGAGTAGTTACAATAAGGCCTAAATGTTCATGCGGGCAGTGGTATGAGCTAGTGAAATAAAATTAGCATTAACTAAGTAGAAAAATGTCTCATCCACTAAGCTTTATGAACTGACATCAGGGTCAATAAAAGATAGATAAAAATGGTTTCCTGTTTCCCTGCCTTTGATGTCCATGTGCGAAAATTGCTTGCTCATTCTTGCTTGTTCACCCACCTAATGTGATATCTTTTCCTTCATCCCAATTGCGATATAAATTTCTTCTTGATCTCATTCCATGCCCAGTACGTGTTTCTTTCGTTTACCTTATAACACAGAAACAAAATTATCTGACTTAATCCGTCTTACAGGCTTCCAATTGATACGAGACTCATTTGATCAAAATACATTATTGTAGGAAAGTTTTAGGCTCCACTGTGCATTACTCCGGTCTGGTTGAAACAAAATTTCTATATTTGCTTACGACCAAAAGTTAACCCAAGTGCCATATTACACTAACAACATTTACACATACAAAAATTTCTTTGAAATAAGAATTTCTTCATGTCAGTCACCAACATATTAGTATGAAAAGGAGGCACAGCCTGGTTCACACAGAGAACCTCGTCACATGTGTCTTTTTGGCTAAGAAGTGAACCTTAACAGGCAATTGCAATAAAACTGCAAGTTTCACTTCCTTAAGACCCGAGAGCAAATGTAAATAGAAGATGCAAAACTTAATTAATGAGAGTCAGGAATTCTTATTAGCCTGATAGGAGAAAGGTCCTGAAGAAGTCGACCAAATAAGCTTCAGTTACTTACGTTATTATAAAACGCGAGTATTAATGAAAAAACTGCTAACTTAAATACTGACAGATGAAAACACTTCAGGGCCACTTCCTTTAAACAAATATAACGAATCACGTTAGAAATATATCCATCAAACCAGAGCATATTTGAATAAGGCTCTCCTCCACACTGTTTCAACAAAAATATTGGAAATTCATTAATTAACATTATGTGCAATATAAATGCAACATTATATTATAAACAAAGTCTCAGCTGTTGGTTCTCTCACACGCACCTCTCCACATAAAACAAAATGATCACTTTTAAACAATGTTTACAACTCTAAATAAGGGTTTATCTGAATTAACTTGTCTCCATGAAATCAGACTTTTATCACAGGTCTGGTCTTAACTGCTTACATATAGGAAAAAATGAGGGCTCAGTGGCCTGGTCTCAGCTTGTACTTGTTGCGGGATTGTTGCCATCTGGCAGCGTCCAGGGTTTAAGGGGTTCAGGCACCAAGTGGGGTGTTCGAGAGCTTATGGGAGGCAGTATGGGGGACACCGGCCAGGGGTGCGGGGCCGACGAGTGTGGCACGCTTCTTGAGTGGGGGAGCGCGAGCGACCCCGGCCCGAGGCCGGATGGCACCACGGCGGTCCCCAAGTGTCCGGCCAGTGGCCCAGAGTTGGGGGTGGTCGTGCTGAGCCCGGTGAAACCACTCATCGAGTTGGAGCCCGGGCCTCCGAGTGAGCCTCCGCCCAGGGAGAGGGTCCCGCCCCCTATGGAGCCCCCGCCGAGGGGCCCGCCCAGGGGCCCCCCCATGCCGGACAGAGGCGACGGCCCCCCGAGCCCGCTGCCGGACGGTCCCCCGGGAGGGCCCGGGCCGTGGCTTGGCGTCAGAGGGGCGATCGTCGCGGCCGACTCCGGGTGCAGGAAGTTCCTCCTCTGCTCGGCCTTCTCCGCCTGCTGGGCGATGCAGCGGGTCAGCAGCTCCGGGAGCAGGTCCATCTGCTCCTGGATGTTCCGCAGGCTCTCCTCCATGGCGTTGATCCGCTCCTCGAGCGTGTCCTGCCGCCCGCTCATGTCCGACACGATCTCGTAGACGGAGTTCTGCGTCTGTTGGGACGGAGAGCACACACTTTTACTCCACAGTTGCCGCATGGATGTGAGATGGAGCACATTTAACCGCAGTCTGTCTTACTTTGGCCATGTCAGTTATGGTATTGGCATTGTCCATCAGTTTCCTTTGGTCCATCTTGACTTTCCTTAAGCTGTTCGACAGAGAAAATCAAAATCAGTTTTCAGTCCCCCCTGTTTGACCATGGCGCCTTACGACAGTCGGGTAGGCAACCCGCCCACGCCCACGCGTGGCGGTACAGTCTAAGCAGCAAATTGCAGGCGTCCTCCAGCTACTCAAAGTACAACGATAAACAGCGAGTACTCACGCATAAATCGCGAGCAGGAACTTCCTCTGATGCGTGCGGACCCGTCCCGCGTTGACGCGCTTCACCAAGCGCGTGTGTTTGTAAATCAACCATGTTTCCCGAAGCACATTGGCGGCGGCATTTTTCAGCTGAAACAGAAGCAAATAAAGTGAGACTCCTGCAAAAATATGAGTCTCCACCGCTCTAGGATGCGACGGCGCGCTGTAGCCTTACGCACAATTGAGGATTCTTTGTGTTAATTTGCGAATAGTTTCTCTTGAAATGCGAAGAAAATCCTTCGCAATTGCACAAGAAATTCCTTCGCACGTTTATAAAGCAGCAAAATCCTTTGCAATACAAAACAATCCTTCGCAAGTTTTCATCAGCGCGGTACTTACTCGTTTTGTGAGCTGCGTGTCCATCATAAAGTTGTGCACGTGTTTCTCAGCCCTCGTCAGTTCCAGCTTGCGCGAGACCACAGCCACGAGCAGCGCTGTACATCCGGCACCCTGCCCAAGCAGATAGCAACCAATCAGAGAATCGTCAGACGCTACACGTTTACTCGCCAAAAAATCGCACTGAAGCTCACCCGATATGACTATATATACATCGCAAACAGCAATCATAAATAAAAACAAGCAGAACCAAAATAAATCTGATTCAACCTTATTATTGGCATTTCAAGAAAATGGCTGTACAGTGCTAACGTATTTTGCACTCATGAACAACAACGATTTTGACCAGTGAGACTAAAAAAAACGAGAGCGATGAGAATGATATTGAAAAGCATGTAACTTTGTTGTAGCCTGGTCTCATTCTGTGCGCCGGCGGGTCGGGTCCCGGTCGGGCCGCGGCCCCGGGCCGGCTGCAGGTCACCGCCGTGGACCCCGCCCCTGGCCATACGCGCCCCGCGCCCAGGCCCACTTACCATGACGCCCGTACTGACTGCGATTCCTCGGCCGCAGTAGGTGTTGGGCACGATGTCACCGAAGCCGACACTCAGGAACGTGATTGCGATCAGCCACATCGAGTTCAACAGGTTGGCGTGCTCTTCGTCGTGAAACCTGATTGGTCCAGAGCATGGCACATGTCACAGCCGCGTCCAGCCGCGAGGCTTGCATGCCGTGCCGAGCCGGGAAGGAGGTAGGGGGGCGGGGCGGTGAGGCGGGAGGGAGGAAGGATTCTCGTCACGTCTCGTCTTTGTGTGGGATGGGTCGGCGCAGTGTACATGCTCTGTCCACCCCTGAGCGGCACCGGCGGCCCCCGGGCCCGCATTCAGGGGGCCTGTCCGCAGCCCTCGCCTCGCAGAGAGAGAGATACAGAAATAGAGAGAGCCAAAGTGGGTGCGAAGACATGCATCTCTGCCTCGGTACCGTCTCATTCCCATCGAGTCCCTACCGGAGTGAGCATTCTGTCAGGCCAGTGCGTCACGGGACCCTCCTCGCAGGCGCACCGAATGAAACCAGGCTCGCTTCCACTTACCATGGTGCCGACAGTGAGGGTGATGCCACGGCCGCAGTACGTGTTCGGGACAATATCTCCATACCCTATGCTCAGGAGGGTGATGGCTACCAGCCACATGGCGTTTAACAAGTTGGCGTGATCCTCGTCATGGAATCTAGAGAGAGAGAACACGCCCATTGTAGCTTTGCTAACGGCTTAGCAGAGAGGCTTGCCTCTCGCTTCCAAGTAAAATCACGCAACTCCAGGGTAGAGACAACACAGCCGAGACACTGCTGTCATGCTCGTGGCACTCAAGAAATGAGTTGCTTTTGGTTTCATCCGAGTTTGATTCGTTCGAACTTTTTGGCTGAACCGACGGGTCTTGTTAACTAGCTGACAGCTCTACTTTAAAGCATCATTGGCAATTCTGTGCTTGGGGTGAAGGGTGCAATCTATGGAACGCCGGTGTCTCTCATAACTATTTCTACAAAAAATATAAATTTTAAAAAACGAACAACCGATGATTTTAATACTATTCCTCGATCTAATTTAATCTGATTTTTGCTTTTATGTTTTGAAAACAGATAAAAAGATGCAGATTTTAAACTGTTGTGTCTTAACGATGATCAAACGTGATGTTGGTACAAGAACTGTTTTGATGTCACGCTACCTTTTGCTGACAAGCAACAGCATGGTATCCTAAAACGATTTATTACGTGCCTGTCTCTAAACGAAATATAACATTCTTAACTATTTTTAGTGCAGAAATTACAGTTTCAAAAATTGAACCAAGAGTGGACATACAAAACAGCAAAAAGCATCTACGTAAGTCCAGAGAAAAACTAAGAAACGAATTCAGACTCTACGGCTAAAGGTGCAGTCCGCACTAATTCTCTATACTACCATGCTCGACAGCAAAAGGAAGGAACTTTGAGAGAATGGAGGGCGGATTACTTTTTTTTAAAAATAAGCCAGGGATATTATTTTTGAAAAGACTTTATCCCGAATAGCGCCGTGTTGTTGAGTCGATGCGCTTCAGAGGTCTTCACCGGAAGAAAACCTGCTGGAACTAAGAGGTTAATAGAACTCGATATACTACGGTGCTATCGTGGCAAAAAATAGTGCTACGAGTACAAGTGATGTTTTCGTTTTGCTGGTAGAAGCATATATGTATACCGCAACGAATGGCTAAGAGTAGGACGCTGTCAGCGGTTAAAACTAAAGCGAACACCCCCGTATGCCAATCTCAGAGTGTAGGGAGAACACCTTGGTACCGTAAGTAGTCCTGGCCTAAACATGTTTAATTTCATTAGATGCTCCATCGGTTTAGGACGTGAAAACAGGGAAAGCCGTGCCCGTGAGCTGTGTGCGATCAAATTAGCAACGCTGGAAAAGCTTGGTTTCAGGATGGCTTTTAGGAAGAAGTGACATGGTCGACTAAGTAAATTAAAAATTAACATACTAAGTTATGGCTTCTTGCCGTTGCTACGTAATTATGAATAATGGAGCATCTTTTAAAAGTTTATTTTACTCCAGCATGCAGCTATGTGGTTATTTAATAATTAGGAGCGTAGATCCAAAGTTTTTTCAAGCAAGACTGCGTGGCCAAAGTACATAGAGCTGTCACCGTGTATTTTACATTATAGTTGTTATCATGGTATTTTTACGACTAATACAAAAACAATAAAAAGTAAGACAAAAAGATTAATTACATAATTTTTAGATGATTAGTTTCCATTTTTAGGATATTTCCCCTCCAAATACCGGGTTTAGTTGTGCAGTATGACGGGTGAGCGGCCGGGTGCTTCCTCGACTTGTTGGGTTATCCATGGCGCCAGCGGACAGTGAATTAGAGTACCCAACCCTGCATACACCTAACAATCCTCTAGAATCCAACAGAGACTCGGAGTGCAAGCCTCGTCGAGTCATTTTTCCACAGTTATTGGTTTAAGAATGTTCTAGACTCACTGGCATTTTGTTAAGAGAACTCCAGCTCATTAAATTATCTTATTAGATTGTTGGACATTGGAATGTTTGCCTAAAAGTGCAACAGCACTTTTGAAACTTAAATTATATATAACAAATCCAATTATTTCACTGTTACGTTTTAGCAATGTTTCAACTGTCGTATTTTTGCGTCTGAACTGTTTTTTTCGTAAATATTTTCGAATGACATAAAAGTTTGGTACATTGTGTCATAAGTATTCCGCCGTAAGGATGTGGGTAAAGGTATAAGCATGGGGAGGGATAATGTGGGTGGACCCGAGCTCGGCTCAGCACGGCACGCCAATAAAACATCAACGACAGCAACAATCTCAACAGCAACAGGGAAAACAGGTAACACGCATCTGTCACTCAAAAAATAATAATAAAAAAAGACAGGAGACGCGGGCATTCGGAATTGTATGATGAATTAGGACAGTTATTTTCCGTACAATGAAACATTTATTGTCAGGATTTGAAGTCTTAGAAATTTCTTTTTTTCTTTGCGAACCGTTTGCCCGGGTCTGACATGCTACACAACACCGAAACAATCACTACACAAGACGACATTACGAAGTACGTGAAAATGCACTCTGGGTGCAATTTATTGTGCCCTTGGTGTGCTTAATAGTGTGATCTGGTTGTGCGTCACAGAAACACGTACAAGTGTTTTAACACAGACCAGCACTTAAAATGAACTAGTTCTCACATTTTAGTTCGTTTGGGTTGAGTTTGTAAGTGGTCATTGATCAAAAAGAGTCCTCTCTAAACCATGACGGTAAATTTTAAATGCCATTCAATTTAGAATTGATGGATTTTTTAAAAAAGAAATAGAAAGAAATGTCCAGCCAACACAGATAAGTCCAAAAGCGGAATTTCGTGCAAAAGAGAGATAGAGTAGAAATAGAATAGATCGAGAGTTCGTACGTGCAGTGCAGTCCGCGTGCACACCACACACCTCTAAGTTTTTCTCACTCTGCACACCACGCTCGGACATAGCTACGGGTGCGTTAGCTAGCCCTTACTCCACTTCACCCATTCGTTTTCACTAATTTAACTCTCGAACTTCTGGAACAATCTATTAGACCTGAGTTTAAACAGACTTGATGGCGTGTAAGGTCTGGCATGAGCTCCGAGAGCACTCTAGGAGAACGAACTACTTGTTTACGTAAGTGAGTGTGCCACAAGTATTGCAAATTAAGGTGACACCCGGGAGGAATTTCTACTTTCAAAAAACAAATCCGATAATTTCAGTTCAATGACTCAGAGACACACTAAGGAGCACCACAATCACACTTGTGTTCTTAATTAGCAGCTTAAAAAAGAAAGAGGAAATTTTTAAAAAGAAAAAATGTACTGGCGAGAAGGCAAGATCATGTCTGTTCCTCACTGGTGTTTCCAACCCCGCTTCGACAGGTCTTAACTCCGCTCATACTCTCGAGTCAATATTGGAAGATCTGTCGATATTGGTTATTCTCTAAAAATGTCTAAGAAAAGAAAAGATTGTCACCTTTCGCACTGTCGCAGCGTCCAACTGGCGATGATCCAGAGCGAAACCATGAATACGAGAAGAACAGTGCCAGGACAGATTGTCATCAGGGTTTTGATGACAAACCGTGTGTTGAAGTTGATGCGGTTCAGCGCACCAATACTCCTAGAAGAGAAATACGGCATTGGTAGAGTTATAGGCGCTCTATGCATGCAAGCAGTGAGCAGCTGGTTGCTCACCTCGAGCTGGCGTCGGTGAACAGCTTGGAGTGCAGCAGCATCACTCGGCAGATGAGGTACAGGCGCAGGAACATGGGCAGCGACAGCGTCACGTCGTACGGCACCCACTTGCTCCCGATGTCCCCGCCCTTGTTGGCCAGCTTGGTGGTCCACAGGAAGTAGTACTGACCCGGGATGGGGTGCACCGCGCATATGACGAGCTCCACGGTGATCTGTGTGATCCTCTGCCAGGTCATGGCTATCCGCCAGTCGTCCGCGCAGTTGTCAATCATGAAAAGCTGTGGGCCAGACAAAGTGTTGGAGCGCACGGTATGCCAAACGTTACAAATAATGCAAGTGAAGCCCCGTCCCCGGCGATCCCCGGTTACACGGCGGAAAAGAAAAAAACAAAAATGATCAGGCGTGTTGGGTGACGAAAGGGACACACAGCGGCGTCCCGGCCTTGCGACAATGGGCGGCGGGAACGCTTTGTGCCCGACGGAGATAGATGATATTCCAATAAATGACAGGGGATATGCGAGGCAGCCGTGAGGGGGGGGGGGGGGGGGCATATAGGCCGGCTCTGCGTACGCTCGCGGGCCTGTCCCACCCATCAAAAAAGCGTAGTACTGATTTTATTACACTTTGCGTGTACTTGATTTTCTAACGAACATTTAGCTTTTTTTGGAGGGGGGGGGGCAATTTGGAATAAGAAGTGCAATATTCTTTGGAAAATCAACTCTACAGTGCTCCCATTTTCTGTTGACGCCCCTTTCGCACACACTCACCTGGACTTCGAGTGCGTGGTAAGCCACTATGAGGCCGAGCAGCACCACCGTCGACACCGAGATGAGGGTCTTGAGCGCGTAGGAGTACGACGAGGCCTGTAGACAGAAGAGGAGCGCGCGTCATGAGATAAGCGTCAACACACTCTGATAGGAGCGAAGGCAGTCCGGCTTATGGGCAAGTCTTCAATCAGCACTGACAGCGGGCGCTGGCGCTCCCCGGCGCTCCCCGGCGCTCCCCGCTCTCCGGCACTCCAGCAGCCCCCAGGGGCCCCAGGGGCGCGGCGTGCCGGGCAGCCCGGGGCCCCGGGGGCCACCTCGCCCCGAGGTAAATGGCCCATGTCAAGGCCCGCTCCAGCTCCGCCCGCCTCCCTCCGCCCGCCTGCACGCATTCCAAGCTGACCCCCGAGGCCCTCGCCTCTTTCTTGGCCTTCAGAGGGAATTTGTCTCACCCCTTCCCCCCTTACAACTTTCCCTGCCTTTCCCCCCCCCCCCCTCCCCTCTTGCCCAGCAGCAGCGTCGCGATCTAGGGAACGCACAGTTTTATAGAGTCAAAATCACAAGAAGTTTTCCTTTTTATGAAGTCGCTTGTCGGAGCGCCCGCCACGGCGAGGGTAGGCACACCCGCCGCGCGCCCCCGCTCAGCGGGCTGCCTGCACGCCCGGCGCTCCCCGCCCCGCGCGCTTAGCGGTCGTTACGTCCCTGAAGCGCAACGAAAAAGGGAAGCGACTTTTTCTTCTTCTCCTCCTCCTCCTTGTTTTTTTTTCTCACGCCCCGGTCTTTGCGCCTCACTCACAGCGCCCCTTACTGCCGCCCTCAGCGCGCCCACGGCTCCGCGGGGCGCCGACACTCCTTAAGGTGTTTGGAGGGCGGCGGGGTGGCGCGGGTAGGGCGGGTTGCGGCGCGTCCCTCCGTGCCCCATGAACTCAGGGTGCGACGCGTCGAGCGGACAAGCGGACCCCGCCCCGCCGGGAGAAGGGAAGAGGGGGGAGGGGGCGCTGCGAGATAACGCTATCCGCGCTCCACTTCAGTTTACGAGTTTCTCGCCCCTTTATACCCGGCTCTTTCGGTACGTCTCCGCGCCCGCTCGCCTCGCATGAAGGCGGCCGGGCCGGCCTCTGTCGAATGTGTCGGCCGGCCGCACATATTGCGCCCGCACTAGAACCCGCAGCACCACCACCACCCGCAGCAGCAGCAGCAACAGCACCAACAGCAGCACCATGGCCAGTCGCACAAGCAGCACCAGCAGCACCAACAGCAGCACCAGCACCAGATCCAGTAGCACAAGAACCCCCACCACTTGCTCCTCCCCCGCCCGTTGCCCCAACATGCGTCGGCAGTCTCAGAAAACACAAACTTATGTTTTCAAATTTAAATTTACAAATTAAAATTCTCGGAAGTGGCTACTTTCCTTTCACAAAACAGGGTATTTTTTTGCCCTCGGCTGCTATAGGCTACACCCGGCCAGGCGCAGTCAAGTCGCCCTCGCCTACCCCCTCGCTGGGCGGTCGCCCCCCAAACCGATTCGTTTCCAGATTGAGCCGTGTCCAAACGCGGCGCGGGGCGAGCATATGCGCCGTCTTTGATGTACGGGCCTGTGGATGACGGCCATCCTTCGTTCGACACTCCCTGGAACACAGCTCCGCCCGCGGCGTGTGCCGATGTGTGTGCTCTCTCGGGGGCGTGGCGTGGCGTGGCGTGGCTCGGCGTGACGCGCGAGTCCCTCTACGGGAGACTTGCAGATTTATTCGCGGCACTTCCGGGTGCCAGCCAGCGCTGCGCGGTACATTATGAATGTCTTTACAGAGCTTGAACACGGGGCCGACCGGAGTTTGGGGAACTGGGAGGAGTAGGGTAGCAAAAGCAAACTGACAAACTGGTAGAGAAATTATTTGGACGACCGTGGCCGGCCCACGGGGGAGAAATTTAAGTGGACTCTTGCCAGGAGCTTCCCGTGGAGGGAGGCGGAGGGGGGGGGGAGTAAAGAAGTTGAGCACGTGTAGCCGTTCCTCTTGGTAAATGGGGTCGGGAGACAAGCACACGCCAAATTGTCCGACCTCATCCTTTCGTACCCACCGCACAGTTAAAGTCTTACGAAGCAAAATGCCAAATGCTTCGTACCTACGAAGGATTTTCTCCTTACGAAGCGTCCAAATCCTTCGTATTACAAAAGATTTGGCATTTTTCTTCGTAAGACTTTAACAGTGCGCACTATTAATAAAAAGCACAAATAAAAACACTGTAAAACGTAGAGCGACATAGGCTTTCATCGCTCTGTTAGAGCGATTTTTGCGAATAAATTACTTGTCACGAGTCTTCTTCGTAAAAGAAAATGTCGCAGAAACAACTCTAAACGAGCGACGTTTGCGAAAATGACTCAAAATGAGTCTTATTCGTAACCAAAAATGTCGCGAAAGTGACTCCACACGAGCGATGTAATTAATATCGCTCCCCAAAGAGTCATATCAAATTGGATTCACAATATCGCTCTATTTGGATCGTATTTGGTCACTCCTTTACTTGTAGTGAACCATAGACGGAAGGGTAAAAATATATAGGACGCGGCGCGAACTGGGGAAAATAGGGTTATAGGCGGCAAAATCTGCCGCACAAGGCAAACATGAGCGGGAAGATGAAATGGAAGCGAAAGCGGCGGCGGCGCCAGGACAGAGCGGATAAAGCGAAAGAGGAAAGTTTGCGTCGCGCCGCCTCCAATGATTGAGTGAGGCGGCGGCCAACTTAAAACTTTCATTCTTCTTTGCTACAAGGAGGGCCCAGCAGGCCGAGCAGCGGGACTAGCAGCGGCGAATAAGAGTTAAGCCAGGCCAGGGATGGCCGCCATTCATTGTCGATCAATCAGCCCCGAGCAGCAGCAGGTGCTGCACAGGCTGCAGCGGATTAAGGCGAAAAACAGGCGGGAGTCGCTGGAAGTTTGGCTCATTAGCATGATTTAATGGGACATTGCCAAAGGATTGTCGGGGGTATGTAGTACGCCCCCATCTCCCAGGCACCTTTTTTTTAGCATTAACTGAAGGGGGGGACGAGAAAGAAAGACAAGTTGAATTGAACGACAGTCTGCCACCTACCACTCTCTACTCTCTAGTCCTTCCTTCGTCGCGAGCGGCGAGCGCTGCTGGTTGATGAATGGCGCTGGATTTAAAGGACTCTCCATTCCGCTGCGCGACGCGCGCCGAACGGCTGAACTATTCGCGAACAGCAGGACGGGGCACAGCCCGGCGGGGCAGCAACGACAAGGCGCTGCTTATCTCAGGAGGGCGAGGCCACCCGCCCCGCCCCGACCGGGATTCTGCTTGCCCAGAATGTTGAGATTTTCCCGGCCCAAACCCGAACGGCCTGTCACTTGAGGCCGCCATTTTTACCCTCCGCTCCCCTCTCTTTTTACACCCCCTTACTACCACAAGGCCTTAGGGTCGGCCAAATATATATATATATTTTTACTCCCTCTAGCCTTCCTGCCCCGCCTGGCCTCTGCCTCTACCGCCTTTTTCGCGGGACAATAGCAAACAATTCACAGCGGACGACGGTGGTGGTGGTGGTAGTGGTGGTCGTCGTCGTCGTCGGTGCACCTGGGGGAGTGAAAGGGGAGAAGTGGAGTAGGGAGAAGTGGAGAAGGGAGAGGCTGGAGGGG
>NW_026267335.1:425482-428751 GCF_000697945.3 Frankliniella occidentalis | reverse complement strand
GGGGGGGGGGTAATCCGACCAGCAGCAGCACTCCGCGACACGGTACCTGTCGAGGACCGTGCCGTTACATGGGAAAATATTTGTGCCGCGTCGCCTTTCAACGCGGGCGGATCACCGAACAACAAAGAGGCAGCGACGGAAGCGAGGGAGCGCGGGAGAGGAAGAGCCCCTCCGGAGGGAGAGGGGTGGGGAGCTCAGGCCGGATAAGCAACATACCTTACATTTCAGCTTTCCGACTTTCAAATAACATGCGTGCTATGGAATCCTCCCGCGGCGCGGCGGGAGGGTTCGAAAGCGTATTGCCGGCAGACAGTCGCCGTCGCCGCCCCCGCCGGGCCCGCGCCGGGCCCAGCTCTCCGCCCTCCGAAGGGAGATTGCCATCGAATGCCACTGGCATCGGCTGACAAGGCACTCGGGGAGAAGAAAAGTACAATAAAACCGGCGCGACAAAAGCTCGATCTGTTGTGGGCGGCACACTATCATCGTTATCTGCACGATACAGCGACACGACGCGCAGTCTGACAACGGAAAAATAAAAATAAAATAAAAATAAGTTAATGCGCAAGGCAGAAAAAAACCCACAAAAGAAATCGTTGAGGCGTAAAACGTCAGCCGCTAAATGTGACGTGTCGTCCCCGTAAATCACCGCGCCAGGGCGGGGCGCGGCCGCCGCACTCCTCTATCTCAAATTACATTCTGCGGAGCGCCATGATTTGTCGGGGCTCGCGGAGGATCACCTCGCCGCCGGCCTCTGGCTGCCTCTGGCACTTCCCCCGCCAAAGCGCCGCACGGCCTTGGCCCGCAGCGCAGCGGCAAACCTCGCAGTGCTGGTGATCTCTCTGGAAGCGGGGAGCCGCCATACTCCGAATGAAGAACCGTGCTGCGGTGAGCCATGCAATGGTGAGCCGTGCCCTGGTGATCCATGCCCTGATGAGCCGTGCCCTGGTGAGCCGTGCCCTGGTGAGCCGTGCCCTGGTGAGCCTTGCCCGGGTGAGCCGTGCCCTGGTGAGCCGTGCCCTATAGCTAGCCGTGCTCAGGCTCTTGGTGAGCCGTGCCCGGGTGAGCCGTGCCCGGGTGAGCCGTGCCCGGGTGAGCCGTGCCCTATAGCGAGCCGTGCTCAGGCTCTTGGTGAGCCGCACGCGGGCACGGCGCCAACATCTTCCGCAAGCCATTCATTACCGCCCCGACAATAAGTGGCCCTGTCCAGACCTCATACATCATGCCGGGCCTGCTTGGAGGACCTGGCGAGCGACGCCGGAGAGGACCACGCTTGTAGGGGCGCGTCGTCCCGCCCGCCCCCCGCTCTCGCCTCTTTCATTTTTCATGGGCCCCCCCACAAACAAAATCACAAGATGGCTGAGGCGAAATGACGTCCCTCAAGGCGCTACGCTACGCCACGCCGCTACGCTACGCCAGGGCCCGGGCTATGCCCCCACCCTCTCCTCTCTCTCTCTCTCTCTCTCTCTCTCTCTCTCTCTCTCTGCTTGTCCACTCCACGCGGCCACCGCCGCACCCCGCGCCTTCGGCCCGCTCAGCCAACTCCAAACTTTGTGGCCAACTTCTCATCATGAAGACGTCGCCCGGACTGCCGAGGGGTAACTTCGCGCAGGGGCACATACTTGCCACCACTTCCGGCGGAAGGGGCAGCAGCAGAGCCCTTGTTAACACCAATAAAAGTAAAAGGCGCGGGGCGAAGAGGGGGCGTCGGGGGAGATGAGCGGATTTGTCGTCTTATTTCCGCCAATATCAATCAGGTTAGATTTTTTTTTTGTATGTTTTTTTACTTGCGTTGTTTCAATTTTCGGTTCTACGCCGCGGCTGCTTGATGGGAATAAATCAATAGAATGGCGCAGGGGAACAAAATAAAAAGAGATGGCGTTGGCACTCGGCATGGGAAACAGCCAAACGATGGGAAATTAGAGAGAATTACGTAAATAACGAAATTAGAGGGTGTCGGGCGCGTCGGCGGCAGCTCGGCCTGCGGTGGACGGCGCAGCGCCAACGGTGTCCGCCATTCGAATTGGGCCGCCACACCACCCCACGCGGGTCGGCCGTCAGCAGCTACCTTTCAGAGACGGACATGGTCAAAGCTTTTACTGCACTGCTGGAACAACAAAGGTAGGACAGGTCCGGGTTTTAATGCCTTTTACCAAGGCATTACTAATTAGCACCCGTAAGAACGTGATTGAAACTAACCGAAAGGTGTTTAATTCAATGCCTTCGCAAAGATGTCGCAATTTAACACTCTTTTAAAGGCACAAGTCCAACCTTTGTTTTTCCTGTTTGGGTTCGCCAAGGAGGACACCTGGGCTCGTATGGCTTCATACGGCTCCAGTCACTTTGACCGTTTTCAGGTAAGTTCCTAGGAAACCCACTGTTGGCGTATTTTTTTCTCTCAACCAGCGACAAAAGACGCTGCTGAAAAAGTCACACCGCTACAGATTTAATGATGGCGCACCAAACGTAATCCCCCTTCATAACGGCGCCAGCAGGGACCCTAAACAACTCGCCGCAAAAGAGAGGCGAGCTCGCTCGGCCGGCGCAGAGACTACTCCTTGTCGAGCCTCGGCCGGCTGAGGACCTCGGACGGTTATACGATTTTACTGCGGCTAAGCCTGTGGAGAGTCTCGCGGGGAAGCAAGTTATAGGCGCTACAACACCCCAAGCCCGAGCCGGACTACAATGTTGCCGGGCGTGGTGGCGGGGCGTGGCAGGCGGGGAGGGGCTGCGGCGCGTCCCCGTACGTGAACAGGAAGTTTGCGGGGCGCGCGGTGCAGACTGAGCGACGACGCGTCTCGCAGGCAGAGGGCGTTGAGCCGCCGTGCCGCACCGTATTAGCAGCGCACTTTGTCATCCCCCTTGCGCAATGACGACCCCGCCCCGCCCCGGCCGGAGTTCGGCTGCGTCTGCGTCCCCGAGGAGCGCGGCGCGAGGCCGCTGCCCAGCCCCAGCCTTATCCCCTGCACCAGGAATAACCAAGTTCTGAGCGGGAATATAACTGTGCCATCGAACGGCTTGCGCGCGATAGCAGAGCGGGGGGCAGGGCAGAGCAGGCAACTTGGCGCGAGAGAGAGTTGAGATAAAAGGGACCCAAGAGAGAGAGGCGGGCCCATCGAGGCGATGGGGGTTGCAAAAGGGTGCGGGTAGCAGTAGTGCGCGGGCGGGCGGCGTGGTGGCACTGTCCAGAGGGTGGGGGGAGAACACCCCCTTAAGCTGTAGCCAATTTCGGTGCGGTGGTAACTTAGAGAAGTGGCGGTGTGGCCGGCGGG
>NW_026267335.1:424426-425235 GCF_000697945.3 Frankliniella occidentalis | reverse complement strand
GTGTCTTCCTGGCGAGACAAAAGTTTAGCAAGGCAGGCGAGGGCAATTTTTCCTGTCGCCTTGGTGGTGTCCTAGCTCGGCCGAAAGCTCTTTGCCACCGCTGCTGCTGCGGTGGTGGGGAGGACTCGACGCCACCGCAGCCCCGGCGGCGGCGCGATGCGGTCGGCGAGAGCGGAAAGTCGTAGAGGTGGGGGTGGGGGGAGTGCGGATGCGGAGGAGCGGAGGACAGAAATTCCTCGCGAATTTTAGGACGATCGGGGGAGAAGAACGACGTGGCTGTGAGGGGGAAGGGGGCCAGGAGGCAGGCCGCGCAGCTTTGGCACTCGGGGTGGCTCATAAAGTACCGATAGCGCAGCACGTGCACCCGACTCGACATACCCGCACAACCCCGCCCCACCCCACCCTGCCCTACCCCGCCAAGGCAGCCCAGCACCGTGTGCACCGTGAGCGATAAAGGCGCGGCCACAACACGCGCGTAACTCAAGCCATATCACCGTTACCTCCCGAATCGCCAACAAAACAACGAGAAAGAAAAAAACGAACGCGCTCGCGGGAGTATAGTAGTGGTAGTAAAACAGGGGGAAGAGAGAAAGAGAGCAGAGGAGCTGAGCAAAAGATTGGCGAAAGGCGGAGGGGGGGGGGAGGGGGCATAAAGAAGAGACGATGTTGGAAGAGCGAGGGGGCCGCGGGGCATCCTCGCTGCCCTGCGCGGGACTGTTCGAAATTCTGGACGAAGATGAGATGCGATGGGCAGACTGCAAGTCGCACGCAGCGCCGTGCGGACCCGTCCCTGACCCGCCCCCACCCCC
>NW_026267335.1:417679-424306 GCF_000697945.3 Frankliniella occidentalis | reverse complement strand
CCCCCCACCGCTCCATCTACTCAAATGACCCTCCCCCCTTCCATACGATGCCACACTGCGGCCGTACGGCCAAGCTCATCCCGCCCGTCTCATAGAGTATCATCCACTCGCTCTCCAATCGGCCCCGCCCGACCCCGACCCGAGCGCCACTTCCACTGATTCGGTAAAACAACCGCACGGGCTCAGTGCAGGCGCGCCGGCCGCGCCCGCCTACGGCCAGCCAAGTATATAGGCGCGCCGACCACCCCCCGAGGAGCCTAATGGTTTCCCGACCGGCAGCTCAGCTCCTCGATAGGACCGGGAGGAGCTGGAGGAGGAGGAGGTGGGCGGCCGTAACCCTCGCGGAGGCAGGTGGGCGGGTTAGCAAGGGAAAGTGTGCGGCGCGAGATGTGGGGAAGTGGGGCGGGGGGCGCAGGGGGCGCTCACCGCACCGTGGGTTAAGGTTGGGAACGTGCACACTGTAACTGTCTAAGCACGCAATAGTGTAACTAGCAACGGACTTCTGTGTGCATTACTGACTTTGGATGCAACATTGTAACGCACAATACACATTTTAGTAACTATCGAGTTTTAAACTCAGCCATAAGTCAAACGCTAGTTAAATTTATCGTTCTAAGACATGTAGAAGTGCGGTGTGGTGGACACCGTGGGGGAACGTGACGCACAAAGCCAGAGCGAGAAGCGGACACTGGGTGACAAACGTGCATGGAGCGCAGGGAAAGGATGGGGAATGTGGTGGGGCGGACAGAGGTGGACACCGTGTGGCAAAGGGTGCAAAATCCTGCGCCTTGGGGAGGCATCGTGAAAAACCCACACTATTTTCCATGATGGTATTTGGTATTTATTTGCAGGATATTTGAAAAGAAAAACGAGACTTTGCCTTCTGGTAGAGACAGTCCTTTAGGGAACTGTCTAAAAAAACAACGACAAACGAACAACAAAACCATATGGATTTCGAACTTTCGAACAAAATGATCAAACTTTGGTAGTTTCTAAACAATTACTTCCCCTCACGCGGTGAGCTGAGCGCGTGCTGCGGATGCAGAGCGCGCCCAAGTGGAGATTCCCTGCTCCTGCTCTTGCTAATGGTTGACCGCAGGCTCGGCAGACTCGGCAGGCTCGACAGGCTCAGCAACCTCCGCAGGCTCCGCAGGCTCGGCAAGCAAGGCAGGCTCCACAGGCTCCGCAGGCTCGGCAGGTCCGCCTAATCCATCCATCATCGGGCTGCCACGCCACCGTCCCTAATCCTTATCCACGTCCCGTCCCGTCCCGGGCCTGGACTGCGCGCACGACAGCGCGGTGACCACGGCCTCGCCCCGCGACCCGGCAGCCATTTGTCTCCTTTGCCATACACTGAGATAGGCGGGAGGCTGGCGAGAGGAGGACCCCAGAGAGATAAAGAGAGAGAGAGGGGGAGGGGTGAAGGGAAAGTGAGGGTGAGAGATGAAGGAGAGAGTGAGAGAGTGGGGGAGAAAGATGAAAGAGAGAGTGAGATACAGTGAGAGAAGCGAAGAGGATGGGGTATTGGGGGTTGGGAGCGGGGGTCTGTTTTTTTATATCGCTTTGCTCCCCTCTCGACGTTTTCCTGGCAAAGACAGACGAGGGCGCGGGGAGTAAGGGTCAGAAGTGCGCGGCGGCGCCGCGCCCGGGACGACGCGAAAGGTGCGCGAGCGAGCGTGTGTTGTTTGGGCTAAAAGATGATGGGAATGTTCAAAATAACCGCGAAAAGAGACAAAATGGTGGAACGAAAGAAGAGGAGCATGACTTGATTTTCTCCCGCACAGCCCTCATCATTCAAGTCTGCGGTGGAAGTCTCCGGCCGCAAAAGCAGCAGCATCAGAGCCTCCCGGAGAGCCCCGGCACACGAAAGGGGATTCATACAAAACGTCTGTTGACAGCTGCGCTCTCCGCCCCCGCCATTAACCATCTGTCTTAACCGCCCCTCGTCCGTCTGCTCCCGCTGAGCCCTGTCCCGTGGAGCAGCAGAGGCCACTCGAAACGGAAACGGGCAGCAGCGGGCCGGGCGGGCGGGCGGGTGGGGACGCGCCGAGAAAACGGATGGAAAGCATTGTTAACTAGGGAAACTTGCCGCACGACCATCGATTAGACATGACCCCTCTGCTCCCCCTCCCTCCCTTCCCCCTCGACTTCCCATCCCCCCCACTCGCCATACCGTCGCGGGCAAAAGAGTAGTCCCTCCCAGTTGTCGGACAGCGACAGCTGCTTGCGAGCGGCCGGGCCGCCCAGAATTGATTCCAATAGTTTCAAGCCGGCGATGTCCTCTATAATTGAAATGATTTTCCCACGCTAGACAAACTGGGGCGAGCGGCTCGGGCGCTCTCTGCCGAGTCGGCAAACCCGATGAATGGGCTTCCGACCACGGGGGAAGGCCCTGCCCAGCCCAGCACCAATAACATGGAGGGTGGCCCAAAAAATATACAAGCAAATGGCATTCAAATGGCAAACGGCAACACATTTTACCCCGGTTTTTTCCTCTTGCCGATGCAGTGGACTGTTCAGCACAGCAGCAGATACAAAGAACACCCAAATGTGTCAATACGACACTCACTTCGTGAATTACTTTCCATTCGTGCACTTGTATAGGTACAAGTGTGCAAAAATTTAAGGATTGAAGGACATATCTATTTGTGCGTGAATCGGAATTCCTACACTTAAAACTTTCAGTGTACAGGACAGAAGCATTCAGCGACACATTTGGTCAAGCTAGAAATTCATATCACGTTTACTACGAATGGGACAAAACGTAGCCACCCAATTCAGTTTCTCACAGTCCCCGACATGCATGCACGTTTCTTGGCCGGATGAGGGTCTAGCGGTAGACCGGACTGGCCTGGCAACCCCTGCCTCGCCCTTCGCGCGCCACCCCCAACCCCCTTCCATCCTCCATGCCCTCCTCGCCACAGAGTCCCACACCAGCCTTTTCCGTGGTTTTCCCGGGGTGAAGGCTGCAGCCAGAGAGAGGGGAGAGGAAGAGTAGAGAGGAAAATAGAACGGACTGGGTGGCCCGCCGGCCGAGTGAAGGTAGGGATTTAAATTTTCCAGGAGGGTATTTTTAGGAAATTCTTCAGATTTTCTTTTCGAAATGTTTGAAATTTTTCCTTAAACCTTGTATTTGGTTCAAATTTCTCTTGAAACACATTAATTTTGACCAATTTTTCCCGGGAAAAGTTTCCAATTTTTACTGGAAAAATTTCCCACCTTAAAAATCATTAAAGTGAGGTGATTTAAGAGAGTCAGCGCCACCATTGATCCTGGCTATTATTATTATTATTTCAAGCCTGGCGCGACAGCCGGCCGCAGCATTGTGTCCTGATGAACTCATTCAGAGGGCAGGGCTCCGCAAGCTCCATTGTGACACACACGTATGGCGGCCATTCAGCGCACGCACGCACGCGCCGCGCCGCCCGATACAGTCGGCCGCAGGCGGACCAAGAGAGTCGCGCTGGCTGAGCGACGACAGCCGCACACCACCACCACCGTGCGCATTGTGTTGGATATTACTATTTTTCTTTCACCTTTCAGAAGCGCATAAAGAAAAAAAAAATCAGTATCGCGCAAAATTTTCTTTATAGTCCTTGAATATATTTTGTATGCAAAATGGGTCAGCTGAAATGGAGGGGGATATCAACCCCCGGACAGATATACACTCTCGAAAAGAATTGACTATTTCAAAAGGACATTCTCTCGTTATTCGATATAATCAGAACCTTTATACTTTCTGCGGGGAAGGAGGGACATTAACTGGGTACTCGGCAAGCATCCCCTTCCCCAGCCTGCCCGTTTCAGGCTAAAATAAAATTAGGTCGTTCAGGGTACTTCCCACGAACGCACCAGGGGGTCGGTGGCGGTGGCAGGTGAAGCAGAAAGAGAGTAAAACACAAACGTCAAAAAAAAGGAAAAAGAAAAACCCAAAATCGTGGAAAACTTGCTACTCTTTTTTCGCATGGGCAGACGCGGGAGTATTTCGCAGTTGAAACAGGTGCAGAGGGGCGCGGGACCATGAGCGCGGTGGGTGGCAGCGGGGAGAGGGAAGCGTGGTTGGGGAGGGGGGGACGGGGGTTGCTCGCCTGCTTAGTGTTCGCTCAACTCGAGACGAAAATTCAAGTCCAGCTTCTCTCCGCCAGCTCCACGCCGAGCTGCTCCGGCCCTCCGCCAGGTGGGTAGATGGTTACGGCCGCGGCTGATGACTACACGCGTTACGCTTTAAGGACATGAAGCAGCCCTTGTCGCCCGGGGTCAATTCCATCCCCATGTCAGCTCCATTTCGCCCGCCTGAAGCAGCCGGCGCCCCCACCGCCCCCTCCGCGTTAGCGGCGCTCAGAGTTCCAACCGCGGCGCCGTCGGGAAAATGTGTGTCGAGACGCTGCTCCTAGTCGAGGTTAGGTTAACGGAGACGTACTACAGCGGGGAGGAGGAGTATTGTAGAGAACGAGGTATAGGGGAAGTAAAGGGTGAAGGGGGGGGGGGGCGTGAGGGCCGCGCGGGGGTAAGAGGGGACCCGAAGGGGGCCGGGGGAGAATTGAGTAGGCCCTCCTTGCCTCTCTACTCGCCCTAACATCGCGTCGCGCTGGGCCGCACTAACAAGCTCCACATAAGGGGCTACATTGTACCAAGCTCGGGCCGGCGGGCCCTGGGGGGAGGAGGGGCGTGAAAGAGGAAGCGAACGACTGGCAGAGCAAGGGAGGGAGAGGGCGCAAACCCTGAAAGGAAGAGAGAGAGAGGAAGATAGATGATGGACAGAGAGAGAGAGAGAGAGAGAGAGAGAGAGAGAGAGATGGGAAATAATTGGATTGGCCACCGTAATGAGTATGCCTAGCGGCGTGGGGATCACGTCTTGATCGCATTCCCACCGCCCATCCCCCCTTCCCGGATCCCTCCCCTGATCCCGCTCCCCGCTCTCCCGACAGCTTCCTGGACATTCCTCGCACCATGCCCCATTTCCTCACCTCTGCCATGGGAGAGTTACGCCCGCGCAGCTCCTCCTACTCACATGCACTGCACCGAATAGAGAAAATCCTCTTCTCTGTCTCTCTAACAGCTTTTTCGCTCTCTCATTTGCTCTCTCGCTCTCTCAACTTCTCTCTCTCAGTCTCTCAACTTCTCTCTCTCAGTCTCTCAACTTCTCTCTCTCAGTCTCTCAACTTCTCTCTCTCCCTCTCTCAACTTCCTTCTCTCGCTCTCTCAACTTCTCTCTCTCAGTCTCTCAACTTCTCTCTCTCAGTCTCTCAACTTCTCTCTCTCAGTCTCTCAACTTCTCTCTCTCAGTCTCTCAACTTCTCTCTCTCCCTCTCTCAAGCTCTCTATTCGCGATGCGAACTATAGCGCGGGTACCACACCACGCCACACCAGAAACCCCCTCTCGCTGGCTTTCTCTCAAGAAGAAGTGCGCTCGCCGAGAGGTCCCGTTTGCAGTGTGCGCTAACTACTACGGCGGCAGCAGCGCGAGCTGCTACACGAGCCCTGCTGGGCGCTGCTGGGCGCGCAAGCAAGGGCAGAGTCCATTAACGGCCCGACCCTGCCTCGCCCCGCTCCGCCCTTCGCAACAGGTAATTCGGCTTGAACGGGCCGCGGGCCGCAGCCGCGCGCTGTTTGTTTCCCCGCCATAATGGGACTGTGCCAAAAAAAAGGTTACGTCGCAAAAATGTTGTAAAGACGGCAAAAGGAGAGAGAGAAACCGATATAGTACAAACAGGCACACACGAGCCGCTCCGCTTGCCCAGCAGCAGGAAAGCACTACTAACTGGAGAGCCACGCCAAACACGCCGCATACATAGGACAGCCATGCCGTGGGTGCGGTGCGGCCGGGCCGGGCCGGACCGGGGCCCAGCCACTTTGGCGCTTCTCCAGCACAGCGCACTCCAGAGCTGACCGCCCTCCAACTACACAGCACAGCAGCACACGGGCGCGGCGGCTGCGTCCGCACGGCACTCCTCGCACACCAACCACCACGAGCGGTTTGAACAGCGCGCACGCGCGCGGTGGCGGTTGGAGGTCGCGCTCCGGACGCGGCCGCCCCGACCATCCGAGGGACACACACACACGTGCCAAAGTGGCTGTAGGCGGCGGGGCCTGACTATTGGCCCAGTGTAAGGTGCGCCGAACGCTATCAGGCGGAGGTGCGGCGGGCGCTGGCGGTAGAATTAGGATCAGCGGGTGGAGCGCGGGACGGGGCGGGGCGGGGCGGGGCGAGGCGGAGGGGCCGTTACCGCCGTTACCCACCGCTACATTACGCGAGCTACACCTCTGCAGTGCGGCCAGGGTTGGGCAGGGCATCGACGTTAATTTAACCCTCACCTCACAACTGCCGTGTGTGAGTGTGTGTGTGTGTATGCGTGCTTTTGTGTGCGTGTATGTATATGTATTATGCGTGTATGTGTGTGTGTGGCGATTGCCCGCCTGTCGCCGCCTCTTTACACGCACACTACATCGCCGCGCTCATGCATATTCGCCGCATGTTTCACTACTACTACATGCTGAGCAGGCTCCCTGCTGCCCCTTTCGAACCCCTCACCCCACCTCTCCCATTTTGCTCGCTTGTCTATATATCTGTCTAGGGCATCAACCCCTCCTCTCCTACCACGTCCAGTGTCTCCCTCTCGTTCTCTC
>NW_026267335.1:416040-417500 GCF_000697945.3 Frankliniella occidentalis | reverse complement strand
CCCACGCTATACCATACCATCGCTTACTCCGGACGAAGATACTTGCATAATCTCCCCACCAGCGCCAGCTCCTTCCGGTCGCGTTAGCCCTCCACTTCCCCTCGCTCTCGTGCAAGCCGGAGAACCCCTGGGGGGGGCGGGGGGTCAAAGGCAGAGGCACCGCCGCTATCGAAGCGTTCCCGGCCGAGCTGCCAGCACAGCCGCCGCGGCGTCACTTTGCATCGATCATTGCCCCGGGCAACTTATATAGTGGCGCCGTCACGTTTGGTGCAGCGGCCCCCGGACCCGGAACCCGGAGCCCCCCCGGAACGGGCGGGGTTCCAAGTGCAAACACTGCTGTTGTTTGTGGCACCCTCCTCACCTCACCCGGCCGGGGCCTGGCCCGGGGTTGGAGGAAAGCGTCGCCCTCTAATAGACCCCTCACCCTCCCTTCTCTGTCTCCCCACAGAACCCCCCCCCCCCCCCCCCCCCCCCCCCCCCCCCCCCCCCCCCCCCCCCCCCCCCCCCCCCCCCCCCCCCCCCTCTGCCTCCTCCTCAATTGCCCCCAGTGATTAGCTCAGCGTCAACCTGGCAGCAGCAGCAGAGGGGCCAGCGGGTGGAAAGTGGGGTGCGCGCGGCCTCGAGGCGGTGCGTGGCGGGGCGGGGTAGGGCGAGGTAGGACGGAGTAGGGCGGGGTAGTGCGGGGGGACAGGTAACCCAAGAGGGGCCCGGCTCGGATGGCTTTGGCTATGCGGACGCAAAGGCCCCGGTGGGGTCAGATTCCGTGTTGTGGCTGAAGCGACCGTTTGGCTTGACCTGGCGTGCCGTCCTCGCCGAATCGACCCGTGTTCGTCTTACTAAAACCGACAAGGCACGACCACCTCTTCCATCCAAAGAAGTGGCCAGCTGTACGCTTCGCTGCGCTCGCAACTCCTTTTCGGCAAAGGCCGGCCCGCTTGGCAGTATGTTTGATTGCTACATTCTCAACGTTTGTGCAAACGCAAAATATGGTTTACACGATATAGTGATTGTTGTCTTTACCACATTTTATGGTGCTCCCTGAGGCAACCTAGCGCCGGTTGCCATCTTGTCTTTTCTTTGTGTGCTGTCGTGGCAAACGCTCAACACTGGTTTTGCCCGCTGTGTCTCCGCCGGGCGGGGCTTTAGAATGAAAGTGGACAAAGGCGACGAGGCCGAAGGGCATCCCGATGAAGGACACTGGCCGCTCGGCAGGGTGCGGCGGGTGGGTGGGTGCGGAGGTCGTCTGGGGGCGTCGCTTCTCGTCATGCTCGTCATTTAAATTTAAATAGGAGCGTAGAGTCTGGGCTTCACCCCCAGTGGCAGCGGCGGCGGCAGCAGCAGCAGAAGCAGCACAACGAAGATTCCTTCAGATTCCGTGCCGCTGCCGCACCGAGCCGAGCCGAGCTAAGCCGAGTCGGTCCGCGCGGAGAGAGAGAGAGAGATGGGAAATAATTGGATTG
>NW_026267335.1:414457-415909 GCF_000697945.3 Frankliniella occidentalis | reverse complement strand
TTGGGGCGGGGGCGGGATGGGGTGGCGGAGCGTAGCAGGGCGTGGCGTGGCGGGTTGTACACTCTGTGACGCGGCGGTGCCAGGCCAGAGTCTGCAGCAGCCGCGCATTCAGCTCGACCGACCCAATTACTTGCGATCTAATTTCCGCAAAAGTGTGGCGTGCCAAGATAATTCATGGCGGCGGAAAATGTTTACATGGAGCTGCGCTGTGCGGCGGGGCGGGGCTGAGTAGGGCGTGACGGGGTAGGGCGTGGTGGGGTAGGGCGTGGCGAGGCCCGGGGCTCTCGGCGTGACCTCCCTGGACCCGCTCGGCTGGCGGGGCCGAAGGGGTGGGGGGCCGGCGGGGAAACTTTGAAGCCCCCTTGAACTTGGCGTGCTACCTTTTGGGCTCCAGAGCAAGAAGGCAGGACGGGGCGGGGCGGGGCGTGGCGTGGCGGACCATGGCGTTCCGAGGGGCGTTCCCTGACTGGGGGGCCTAAACCTCCCACGGCGGGGCGCGGACACCTCGACGGCCGCGACAAGTTGGCTACTGGAGGGAGTTGTTAGCAGTTCGCTGGAGCGGCCCCAGGCGGGGGTCTTAGCAGCGCGGGGCGGGGGGAGGAGGAGGAAGGTCGGGGAGCAGGAGTTGCAGGTTCAAGAGGGTCAGGGCGAAGATGGGCCGGCTGAGTAGATGGAGAGGCGCAGAGAGAAGGAGAAACGAAGCACACGTGCATAATGGGGTGCAAGGGAACAAACGACGGTGGTGTTTCCAGCGAGTCGTTGGGCGGGCGCGCCTTGAGGAGGCGCTCGGGGGGAAATAATCCCCGACGACACAGCTCGTGATGCATGTGTCGTCTGCTACGTCGTCTGCTGCAGACCACGGCGGCGGCGGGGAGCGTATCGCGACGGGGATCGGGATCAGGCGGGCGGGGCGGAGGGGAGTCTTATCTCTCCGATCTGAGCCTTCAGCTTCAGGCCGCAGCCCGCAATGTGCTGAGGCAGCGCAGGCAGCGCTCTCCCCCCTTTTGCTCCTGTTTCATTCCCCCTTCCACAACACCCCCTCCACCCCAACTACTTCTCCCTCTCCCGCCCCCTCTTTTTCGGTGTGCCGCATTAGAATGACATGCAACACGTCATGCAAGGATGAAAAATCTATTGCACGACAGGCCTGCCTCTCCCCCCCCCCACCTTCTCTCTCTCTCTCTCTCTCTCTCTCTCTCTCTCTCTCTCTCTCTATCCCGCAATATCCTCGCATTCCATACAAGCCACTCTTAACCTTATAAATTTTTTACCGGACCACGTCGCTGCTTATGATTTATACACTCACCTACACCTACACACACACACGCGCGCACACGCACTCACACATACTCACACACACAAAGCTGCCACCCACCCCCACTTTCCCATTTCCCAACCCACGCTATACCATACCATCGCTTACTCCGGACGAAGATACTTGCATAATCTCCC
>NW_026267335.1:408432-414212 GCF_000697945.3 Frankliniella occidentalis | reverse complement strand
GCCCGTGCTGCTCTAATGGCACAGCGCTGCCTCTCGACTCCCCTGCTGCACGGCCTGTCCTGCTACCCACACACACGAGTGTGGCCCTCCTCCCCACCGCACGTCTGCTGCACAGACGAGAAAAATAAAAAAAATACACAACATAAAATACAATAATAAAAACAAAAAAATTGTAACTAAGGAACACCCGTTTCCTGTTCAATGGCACAAGGCTCACGACGGCGCGCTGCACCAGTCCATGCATTACCCGCGCGGCGCCACCGGCGCCAGGCCCATGCAATGGAAATGGAGAGGCACTACGTTAGGCCGAGTGGCGGCCGCCACCGCGCCGCCGGCCGCCGCGTCGGGGAGCCGCGGTGAGATACAGGACACGATATACGGCGCGAGCAGCCTACTCTGTCCCGTGCATGTGCGGTTATTCTCCTCCGCTCTATCTCTGTCTCTCTCTCTGTCTCTCTCTCTCTCTCTCTCACACGCTCTCCACCCCTCCCCCTCTCACTCTCTCTTTCTCTACCCTACCGAGCGCGCTGAAGTAGGTGGCCTCCGCCCGCCGACTTTATGACAACTACCCCCCTATAAACATTCCCCCGTATCACCAAGCACACTTTGTCCTTTCTTTCTTATGTAATGAAACGATTAAAGTTCCGAATGAATAAACCCTCGCCTCCTCCAACCCATCAGTTCACTGTTGGGGGAGCAATTAATTGTCTCTCACAAAGCACAGCGCAGTAAAACAGTCAACTGTGCCTTTCTTGTTGAAACTACATGATTTTCAAGAGAGAAACGCAAAATCTTTATGATGTCTCACACTTGGAAACAGAACAATGTGCTTGCGCACGCAGAAAAATAAAATTCAGTTCAGTGCAAATCGGTTTAACAGCACAATTTTACACCCGTGCAAAAAATAATAGCTGGATGTAAAAATATTTAGCTGTAGAGCTAAGTGGCATTAGCTACACATGTAATTAACGGTGTGGTTTACTGGGTGGCTAAAAAATTAACCATCGTACTAAATAAATTAGCCGAGTCTATTTAGTTAATTTTAGCCCCAGTGCTAAAACTAAGCAGAACCATGGTCCATCGTGCACGATTTTTTTTCTGCGTGCGGCCACCACATGTTAAAATAAATGAAAACGCATGGAAAGAATGAAAAGCAATAAGACACACGTTTTACGATACTGTTAACATCAATCGGTAAGATTATTTGCATGGAAATATTTTCACCATTCCAAAACCTTTTGAAAATTGTAAGTTTACAACGTACTGATTAACATACCTTACAACGAACATAAAAGACATAACCTATTCATCAGTATATTTGCGCTAAAATGAGTGTGTTGTAGTGGAGATGGAGTGCAGTGCTTCCCCTGCTCGCCGCGCACACTTGTGTTCCCTAAGAATATGAGGTGGAAGGGGGTGCTTTATGTTGCTTATAAGGCCGGGGCTGCACACATCCATCTCGGACGCGTTGTATCGGAGTGCAGCCGCCAGGGCCGGGCGGGGCGTGGCTGGGCGGGGTCCGCCTGGGGCCCCTCCCTGGAGGGCTCGGGGGATCCGGGCGGGGGCGGCCCCAGACCAGATGGTCCCACACGGAGGCGGCCGCCGTCTGCAACGCAAGCTGTGTAGTGTAGTCGGCTGTGTGTTTGAAGTAAAGGGAGGGGTTTTGCGCGAGGGGCTGGGGGAGGGCAGGAGGGGGGGGGGTGTTCGAGTTTTATGTTGATTGCGTCCCGACCCAGACCCCCTTCCTCCTCGCCACCCGCACCCCTCACTACGCTTCACTTCGTCGCTCGCCGCGCTCCGTACCGGGCAGCAGCAACAGCAGCGGCAACGGCGGCAGCAGCAGCAGCAGCAGCAGCAGCAGCAGCAGCGCCAACGTGGCGCGCGCGCTGTCACTTTAACAAACCGTCAATTTCCCGGGCCGCGAGATAAGAAAAGCTCTGCATTCAATGCCCCCCGCCCGCTCCGCTCTGCTCCGCGACGCTCGGCGGCGCCCACAAGATATATGGCTGCAAAGTCGCGGCCCGGCCGGCCGATAATGCCCAAAGGCCTCTCCCGCCTCTCCGCGCCGCGCCGCGCCAGGGACATATTTCCCCGCAAAATTACGGCGGCGGCGGCGACGGCGACGAGAACTTTCGGCGCGCGCAGAATCACTGCACCTCACGACCCCCCTCCCCTCCTCCTCCTTCTCCTCCTCCTCAGAGAGAGAGCGAGGGAGGGAGGGGGGGAGGAGCGAGAGAGAGAGAGCTGGACAACGACGCCGCCCCCGCTGTAAAAATATTCGCGAGTCGTTGGCGAGATAGAAAGGCGGCGCCTAGGCTTGTTTGCCCGGCCCCTGGGGGGTGTGTTTGGTTTGGTACAAGATTGTAGGAGTAGTGCACCAGCCTCTCCAGCAACCTCTCCCCCCCCCCCTTCTCGATCTCAGTTTGCTCGTCCCAATATGGCGACTGCACGCTGCTGGGTCAATGTCAAACGCGGTTGGCGAAAAGAACCGGTTCTATTTCATTCCACGGAAAGAGGTATATCGAAAACGAAAACAAATTAACAAAAATAATAAAAACTTTGTGATTATGCACTCTGGGCTCACCTTGGTGTAGACGCCGGCGCTGCTCAGCTCGTTCTCGATGACCATGATGATGATGCCGAACATGCCCATGACCAGAGCGTAGTCGCTGATCCTTTTCCGCTTCTCGAACAGCGCCTTCCGCCGCCCCAGACGGTACCCCACGTTGGGCTTGTGCTTGCCGCCGCTCTCTGCACCTGCAAGCGTACAGGGATCAGGACTCGCAGGGGAAGCACGGCCGCACCCTAGGGGCCGCCGCAGCTAAGTAAAAACTCATTTCATTGCAAACAGTTAGCAAATGTCTCTGTACAATGATGTTTTGTGCAAATTTTAAGCGTGATGATTGCGCACTCTATTTTATTCTTTTTAATTTCGGCGCTACAGTGACACTGGACTTTTCTATGAACAAGATTTGTAGAAAAAGTAAAGTGAAAGTTGAGGTAAAGTTACCAGAAATTCCTTATCAAAATTCGTGAACATTGTTTAACGAAATACATTTAAGAAGTTGGTCAAAATTTATTTCGAAAATACCATGCGACCCTATTCTTGTTTGCCGATGTATTGCCGGTCGTGCTAGTCACGTTGGAAGAACCTCCCTCCCCGTCGCTCGAGCGGGCACAGCTGGAGCGGATCCCGGGCGCCAAGGTGATGAGCTTGAATTTCACTCCCGGCCAACCTACACAATTTTCTCGTGTTTGAGCACAAGACGGCGAAAAATTGCCGCTCCTCGTCACTGTCTCCATCGTTTTCCTCTCGCTGTCTGCACCCTCCATCCTTCCCCGTACCACATGTCCGCCCTATATACCCGCCCAGCCCTCTTTCCCCCCCATTTCTTCTCCTCCCCGACTGACCTGTAAGTCCGCTTTTCTTTCTCCAAGCTCTCGTCCGACCCGTCCGCGAGTGAGCCCTCTTACTCCCCCAGTAGTCCGACCGTCTGTAGTCCGTCTGTTTGTCCGCTGCTCGGCGGTGCTCATATCATTCATGGCTCTCCCGACCCCGCGCCTCGAGAGGCTCTCCCCTGCCCGCACTCCAGTGTCCCCCCCCCTCCCCAACAAGCACTCCTCCCACCGCCCCTCATGAGCCACTCGGTGTCCACGGCATCCGTTTGTCCTGCAATATATATGGGGCAATCGAGGCTCCTCACATGCAACAGGCCGATTATCGTTAAAAAAAAAACAACAACTTGACACGCTATGCGTCTCCTACAACCTACAACGTCTACTAAATGTAAACGGGGGGATCGGTCACACTCACCCGTGGAGCCGAGGGAGCCCTGCATCTTGATGAGCCCGCCGCCCAGCGCCCGCTCCTCCGTGTAGCGCGGGTAGTCCGAGTGCACGCCCACCAGTGCCAGCCCCGCCTCCCCCTCGCCCTCCTTCATGGCGCCGGGGATGGACAGTGTAGACACCGGTTTGCGTAGCTGCAAAAAAACGAACAGTACCAAGTCAATACAATGCAATCAATACTCTCTCTTTCCGCCCCTCCTTCATCCTTCACACTGTGAAACATAGTCAAGGTTTACGAGAAAATTTTCATTGATTTGAAATTGCAATTTGCAATTGTACAAGAACGTCGTATCGACTTGATCGACAAGCAAGAATGGGCTGTCGCAAATTTACAGTAAGTTAAAAGCAATTTACACCGTAAAATGTTGTAAATTTACGAGGATTTTCTTCACAGTGCATGGCACCGGGGATGGACAATGCAGACACACCGGTTTTCGTAGCTGCAACGACAACAAACAACTCCAAGTCAATACAATGCAATACTCTCTCTCTCTTTCTGCCAAAGAATACGACAGAGTGCCGCAAGGGCGAAGCTGGCAATCGGCGAAACAACACTCGGGCTGCCAGCCCCGGCCAGCCCTGGCCTGGCAGCAGTGCAGCGTTGACTCAGTGCAGATGAACCGTTGGCAGCGTCGGCACGTCCGTCACGTCGGCCGCGCTGCAGCATCACAAGAGCGGCAGGAAGAGGGGCGGGAGGGGAAGGGGAGAATTCCTGCTGCAAAGGCTCTCCTTCCTGCTCAGAGGTGCGCGCCAGCGCTGGCAAAGCAAGCAGAGTGCAAGCCAAGCTAGCCGGCAGCCAGAGCGTCTCGCCGGCTGGGGATCGCTGCAGTCGATATAATCCGATAACTAATTTGGACTGCTCCAACACCAACAAGGGAGTGGGAGTGGGAGGGGGGGGGGGTCGAGAGCGAAACACGATTACCTCTCCGCTTCTCCGGCGCACGCTCCAGAGAGAGAGAGGGAGAGAGGCACTCCAGGGCGATGGGCGGAGGAGACGAGCGCGCGGGGCGGGGGCTATCCCGAGCGAGCAGGACCCGCGCTCGCCACATCGAGGGCGCGCCGCCAGCACCAGCACAGACGAGGAGGAAAAGAAGTCGTCGTCGGCGCTCCCGGCCCGGCCCTCTAGAGCCCCGCTTCCGCCCGCGCCGGCAGAATAACGAATAACGTTCATATTCATTGCAGCCGCACTAATAGGCGCCCTTTGCATGGGGGGCCCTCGACCCGTCCCCACGCCCGCGCCCCCCCCTCGCCTCCTCTTCACCGCCCCCACACCCGCCCCCCTCGCCTCTTCACCACCCCGAGCGCCAGAGGCCCGCCGGGCCTGGAGCTCTTCAGCGACCTCAACCCTTCTCCCTCCCTCCCTCCTCCTCCTCTCTCATCCCTATACCACTGCTGCCGCTGCGCCATCCCTGTGTAGGATTCCCTTCCCAGACTGATCCCTTGTGGGGCGCACGGGTGGCAGGCCAGGTGGGCGGGGCCGCGTCCCACGCGGGGCGGGGGACCCCCAGAGAGTTATTGCCGAGACAGGCTGAGCCCGAGGGGAGGGGGCTACAAAGAGGCCCATTGCCACTCACACACAAGTTTAGCAAAAATCCATCAAACTGATCGGAAACAAACGCGTGACTGACTACGGGGTGCCCCATTTAAACGTTTGCTAGCGGGTTGCACCCACCAGCATCATGGAGGACGTAAATATAAAACAAACGGTTACTGACTTGTTTGAAAAATGTATCGTTTTCGCATTCCCTAGCTCTGGGTGCTCTCCACGGTTCCCGGACTGGGCGGAGCGCTGCTGCTGCGCCAGGGTATATCGGTCTGTTGTTCTCTCTGAGCTGGCCAGCGAAATCACAAATGCTTCAGTATAAATAATCTCGGCATCCGAATCGCCAAGCAGCGGCGCCGGGGAGAGAGGGTCAGAGAGGAAAGAGAGAGAG
>NW_026267335.1:405884-408002 GCF_000697945.3 Frankliniella occidentalis | reverse complement strand
TTTCAACTATTTTCAATCTATTTCCACCTCTCTGAGACCATATCAACCACCTCACGTCAACCATAGTCGAAGGGTCGTTCATTGTACCGGGCGTACGTTTCATTAAGGACGCAGGTGCGTGCGGGTTTGCCTACCGCGGAAGGCGTCATAGCCCCTAGAGTAGGCAAACCCGCCTGCACCTGCGTCCTTTATCCGGTACGTAATCGGTGTAGGCTGGGCGCAAGGCGCTGCACATAATCCACGTGGATCCGCACACAACCCACGTGATCCGTACATAATCCTCATAATCTGCGCAAAACCCACGTAATCCGGTGTAATCCTCGTGATCCCGACGTAATCCACGCGATCCGTTTGAATGACGTACAGAAGGGCTCTTTAAAACCCGACCCACGGGCCCACGGGTACCCGGGTTACCTGGGTGGGAACCGGGTCGACGGGCTTTCCCGGGTACCCGGGGTACCGGGGTAAGTGGCAGGAAGCAGGGGTCCCCGGTGAGGAAGGAACAAGGGGGTGGCGAAGGGGGCGGGGAGGGCCGCTTCTCCCCTCTCGAGCGTTGTGCGGACTCCAGGCGGCTCAACTGGGAGAGCTAAGTCTGACTCCAGCGGCGCGCCGCACCACCGTCCAGCGACAATAAAAGATATTGACTAGAGCCGCACCGCCCCGCCTCGCCTCGCCGCGCCCCGCGCCCCGCCAAGCTCGGCCAAACCGAGGCATTGCTCGCCGCACTACTTTAGTCTGACGCTGGAGGAGGAGGAGGAGGAGGAGGAGGAGGAGGAGGAGGGAGGAGGAGGTGGTGGTGGTTCGGGGTTGAAATATGGTGGTGGGAGCGAGAAGGCAAGGTGCCGGCCAGGCAGCCGGAAAGGCGCGCGGGGGTGTGTTTCCGCTACATGTATCATACACAACCGCGTACAGCGCGCACTCGCACACACTCACGCACAGATATGATATGTAAAACCTTCCATAAAGCTTTGCGAACTAATTCTTTGTGGCTGCAAGTTTTGTAGCTTTGTAAAAAAAGAGGAAGGTTCGTAATACAAAGGATTTGTTGGACGTATCCGAAAAACTGACGATATTCTTGGCACGATTTCGTTTAGCAGTGCAACGCTGAGATGAGTGGACGTGTTCGCATTCGCAATCGGTCAAACTCGAACAAACAGCAAACAGTTCGTGAAAGTTTGAACTTCAACACAAAGGCGGTATTCGGATCCGAAATCCGAAATGTTCGTGAACTCCTCGAACAGAGGTTCACATGCAAACATTTGCAGCCAGTGTAAAGAGGCTGGGGAACATCTTGCTCGCTTTGATGCCAAAGGCTATCGAGCGGTATGAGCCGTCCTTGGTGAGATACGTAAATTGTAAGAGACCGCTCGAATTTGAATGGAGAAACTGTTCTGTTCGTTTGATAGAAAATTTTCAGCTGTTTATGTTCGAGTTCGAATACATTTAAACTGGCCTGTTCCAGATTGCTCATCTCTACAGTGTACAAGTAGTGGCGCTGACGGGGGCGGATTTTGTTTTATTTTTCCCCGGGTCACGGGGGCGGGCTGGCTGACATCATCAGGCGCGCAGGCTGCTGGAGCTGGATGAGGCTGGCGCTATGGAGGATGACGCTCCCCAATTATAACCAGATTACGGGCAGCACCTCGCGCCCCGATCAATGCACAAGAGGAGAAGCGTGACGGGGCGTGGCCGGGCGTGACGAGGCGTGACGGGGAGGGGCGCCGCACTTCATTTACTGCGCTCAGCGCAGTGTCTGAGAGCACCTCGACCCCCCTCAACCCCTCCTCGCTCCCCTCACTCCCGCCCCTTAAGCTGGATCCGTGGCACGGCACACTCGGCTCCGGCGCGCAAACCTTTCTTCGGCGTTTGTTTTCCGTCCACGGATTGGCACTTTCTCCGTCCCCCCCGTGAAAGCTCGGCGTGAGTGCGCCCGGAGTGGGCGTGCTGACGCGGTGTCGGCGCAGTGTGGGGCAGCGCAGGAGGGGGCAGGGGAGGGAAAAAAAAGGGAGGGGACAGCGGCAGGCATGCGGTGTCGCCAGCACTTCGTCGCACCGAACCCTCACGTCCACGTGCACATAATTTTTCTGTCGGCGCGCACAGCCAGCATTCGCCAACGAC
>NW_026267335.1:403395-404536 GCF_000697945.3 Frankliniella occidentalis | reverse complement strand
CTACTGTGCCTTTTACCGGCGCTACGCCACTATCGCCTTTTTGCTGCAGCGGTATCGGGGCTGCGTTCTGAGCGACACGGCTCCTCCGTCTCTGTTGTTTCGAATGTATGCGCTGCTGTAGAAAGAGACGGGATAATATGCAGAGCGGAGTGCAAAATGTGTCTACGCGCCCGCGTGTCCTGCAAGCTTTGCGGACTGTCCGGATTTTGCCCTTCCGCTTACTCCAGAGCAGTCGTGGTGTGACCAAGGAGGAGAAATGAATGAACAGCCATACAAAGAGAACGGGGCGGGTACATCAAATACATTAAAAATCACTTCCAATCACCATCGGAAATGAAACCAGATGATACGTATTAAGCATATTGAGAGAAATCATATTGTGATGAATTGTCTATGTGCGTGCGCAGGCCAGGGCAAGCTAGGTTCGGCGGTTTGGCGATATACATCACTGGTGAAAAGGGCGTAAGTCCAAAGCAAAGTCCGTGCGCTTACGCCCTTCTCATTTTTCACGAGTGATATACATATACAGATATAAGACCTCTTCAGAAAAAGGAGACGCAGACAAAAGGACGACCATCCCCTCTCCTAGTAAAGTCAAACAGAGGCACATATATTTTTTGCGAAATAGTCTGAAATAGTTTGTACACCTCCTGGCACAATATATGCGAAACAGTGCGGAATAGACGCAAAATCCTCCGGAAATCACCCGGAAGAAATGTGAAATTACTGAATATACCGAAATATACCTTGCATTGTTTTAAATCTTTTGAAACTGATTCAAAAGTATTTCAGCTATTTCAAAGCTGTTTCAGAGCTATTTCAACTATTTCAGAGCTATTTCAGCTATTTCAGAGCTATTGCAGAGCTATTTCAGCTATTTCAAAGCTATTTCAATGCTATTTCAGCTATTTCAAATCTATTTCATTGCTATTTCAGCTATTTCAAAGCTATTTCAGCTATTTCAAAACTATTTCAACTATTGCACTGCTATTTCAATGCTATTTCAACAAATTTGTACACCTATTTCAGTAGTTATTTCCCCCTCGGCGGCACCGCAGTGCGGTGGCAGGAGGAGGAAGGGGGGCCGCAATCACATCAACGGGAATGTTCGTCATGAACGCCGCGCGGTACATTGAGCCCG
>NW_026267335.1:401915-403170 GCF_000697945.3 Frankliniella occidentalis | reverse complement strand
CTCCCACCTTTCCTCCTTCCCCATTCGCCAACCCCCCGCTGCAGAGTGGGGTGTGTAGAAGTGGAGGGGGAGGGGGGGGGCTGATGTCCGGTAGCCGGCCCCTGCGCAGCCACGAGGGGCATCTATAGGGGCAGCCCGGAGGGGCCACCACAGGCCACACCAAGGGGTGCACAGGGAGGAGAGTTTGGGGACCAGTGGCGCAGGGGGTCGCGAGAGCGAATGAGTAACAAAGAGACTGAGGGGGGCAACGACGAGGGCTTGTGGGCGGCGCCTTGTTGTCTGCAGAGCGGCACCGCAGTGCGGTGGCAGGAGGGGAAAGGGGGGCCGCAATCACATCAACGGGAATGTTCGTCATGAACGCCGCGCGGTACATTGAGCCCGTCCCGTCGTGTCAATATTAAGGGGAAAGGAAAAGAAAACGAGGTTGCAGATGAAGAGAGAGAGAGAGAGGGTGAAAAAAAAGTCAACATCACGACGCGGCGCGTCGAGGGGCTCTGCGGCCTGATGGCCTCCCGGAGACTACATAATGACCCGGCCACCATGGGCCACCCCGGGCCCTGCCACTCCGCAGCCGGGCCCGCCGGGTGGGAATAATATACATTTACATCCCGGCAAAGCCCAATACTCGAGCCAACAATAATTTTTTTAAAAAAAAGGTGGAGCACAATATAATAAAAAGCTGCGCGAAAGGAGGCAGAAGCAAAGTGCCAACAACGAATTTTTCCTTCCCCACCCTTATATTATTCTGAAAACAAGACGAGAGACAACTTCTTTTTCCGCTCCAACTGGCAGACAGGTGGTGCTCTCTGCACGCTGCGGGCGCATGCATGCATGCCAAAAGGAAAACGCACCGCACAGGCCCGGGGATGGCAGCAGGGCGTTGTTGGTGGGGGCGTCGAGAGGGCGGGGCGCGGCGGGGCGTGGCAGAGCGCTGCGGGAGAGTGGAAACAAATCAAGGGCACGGCGTGGCGCCACTGCGTCTGCCCTGACCCCGCTATCCTCCGAGCCGTGAAGAAAACACGCGCGCCAGAAAAAAAAGGGGAGGAGAAAGAGAAGGGCACAAGGCGGTGAGAGACAGAGACACGTGCGCGACGTGTGTGCGGCAAACCTGTGTGATTGGACCGTGATACGTCTCATGCATATAATATGCGAGACCGAAAAAAAGGGACTTGCTCTCGGACTTGCTGCAATCAAATTTTCAAGTAATTTCCATGAACATTTTCGTCCTTCAAATTGCGCAGCATACGGCGGGAGC
>NW_026267335.1:400206-401394 GCF_000697945.3 Frankliniella occidentalis | reverse complement strand
GTTGGCCTTGGCCACGACGACGGGGCAAGGCGGCGGGCTGGGGCGCGGCGGGGCAGGGCGGGCAGGGCAGGGCGCGGCGGGGCGGGGCGGGACGGCCGCGGGTCTGATCAGGGTCCAGTGCCCAATCACATCCAGCGCGCGCGCGCGGCCTCAGCAGAAGCCTTGTTTCAATCGGGGGGACGCAATCCCCTCCCGACCAGTAATATGTCGTCGGGGCTGGCACACTGGACCGCCTCGTCCCCAGGACTCCGGGGCGAAATCAGTGCGCAGGGGAGAAAGTAGTGGCGCTCGCCAGAGCTAGGAGGGAAGAAAAAAAATGCCGTCGGAGAAATAAATCACCTCAATGCCGAGAGGCTCGTCGTCGTCGGATATATCGATGTCCGAACGTGCTCCGCAATCTACTTTTTCGATCTGCCTTGCTCGTCAGTCACCTTGTCAGACACCGTAAAAAATTACGGCCGAAATAAAACGAGTTTTTCATTTGTACGAGTAAAGATAAGAAACGCGAATCGGAAATGCACTCAACACTGTTTTAAGATGGAAAAGAGAAATACCGCTAACTTTCACTCCTGATGCTGTATAGGAAAACAACATTAACGATGTGCAGGTATAATGAATTATGTAGTAATTGCGTTTTACTCATAGAAAAACCTTTATCTTCATTTCCGTGTGACTTTTAAAGCATAACCCATCCCCATCCCCCAACATTTTTCAAACATCTGTGCGGGACTTTTCGATCAACGCACTTCGTTACCCGGGAATCATAACATACCCTCCCCCTCCCCGCACGATCCGTGCCATTGGGCCGCTATCGGGGTGCCCGGCTCGAGCGCGGCGAAGTAGGAGCAGCAGCGCGCCCCGCTGGCGACTCAGAAACACGGGAATAACAAGATGTGGGGGTGGGAGCGGGTGGCGGGCAGGGGAGGAGCGCGGGGGAGGACGACAGTGATGCGGCACAAAGTGCAGCATCCCCTCGCCCGGGCGGGAGCCCCTGGCAGCTAGGCCAGCCCGCCGCGCACCGGTGCCTCGCCGCTGCCTACCTCCCAGGCGGGAGCCCCTGCCCTGGCAGCCAGGCCAGCCCGCCGCGCACCGGTGCCTCGCCGCTGCCTACCTCCCCGGCGGGAGCCCCTGGCAGCCAGGCCAGCCCGCCGCGCACCGGTGCCCCGACGTTGCCTACCTCCCGGGCGG
>NW_026267335.1:395231-399505 GCF_000697945.3 Frankliniella occidentalis | reverse complement strand
AGGGGGCGGCAGGGGCGGCCCGGGCCGTTCCACCCGACACTAAAACATCGGGCCGGCATTAAGTTCGACCTCCCCGCCGCTGCCAAAAAATGCGGCAGCAGGCGCTGCTCTGCTCTCTCATCCTCTCTCTCTCTCTCTCGCTCCCGCCGCGGCCAGCAGCGCCTTGCTGCCGCCGCTCGCCTGCACCGCCATGGCTGGCGGTCCGGCCAGCCTCCATCCATTACCCTTGAGCCCCGCGCCTCCGACCACATTCGAAAATGAGCTCGTTGCTTCTCTCTTTCTTTCTACCTCTGTCTCTATCTCTCTCTCTTTCTCCCCGAGGCAAGGACAAACGCGAAACTCGGACGCGCCAGCAGCATACCCGCCGGCCCGATCTCCTCCCATCTCTTATTTCTCCTAACTGGCTGAACCTCTAAACTTTCGGGGACAGCGGGTGGCTGGGCCGCCACACTGTTAAATGGGGATGCTCTTCAGTCAGTGTGCGTGCGCCATCCACCAAAACTGTGTGCCTTATGGCGGATACGGGGATAAGGTGCGTCGAAAACCAGACGCCCATATAACTCAAGCTTCAAGAGTATGTCGAAGCTGCTCGGCACCACGCTCTCCAGCTTGGAGGTGGGGCCAACCCAGGGGAACGAGGGGTTTTCCTCTAGCCTGTCCACTTGCAGAGGTGAGTTGTCGCCGCACGCTAATGTTGGTCCGTCACCACCAGTCATGGGGTTTAGGGGTGAACACGCCCCAGGCGTGTACTAAAAGGAGCAACCCCAATCGACTGACAGTTCACCGCGCGTTCTTCCTGTTCTCTCCCTCTCCTTACTCTATGTCTTTCCTCCTCTCCCCGCTAACGCCGGTGCGGTCTGCTGAACGTGGTGCGGCAACGCTTGACTTTTTACGCAGCTCGGCGAGGCGTGGCGAAGCGTGGCGGGGCATGGCGGGGCGTGGCTGGGCGTGGCGGGGCGTGGCGGGGCGAGGCGTGGCGGCAGAGCACATAATAAATCTCAGAGGGAGATTGAGCGCGTCCCGCCGCATAGGCCCGCCGCCGTCGGGACGGGCAGGCGTCGCGACGACGCCGCCGTCGTGCGGCGGGCCGGACCCTCGAGGCCACCACCGTCGTCCCGGTGCTGCAGGAGAGGCAGGCGACACAGTAGCGCGGGGAAGCGGGGGAGGAGGAGGATAGGTCCAGACACCGCCGCCGCCGGAGGACGAGAGATGTGTCCAGGAAATGGAGGGGAAACCTCCGCGCAGCATAAAGTGCGTGGAAGGTGTCCTGGCAGCACTGTGCCGGAGGACCCTCCCTCCGCCTCGGCAGTGGCCTTGGCCACCACCGTGTCGATGCCAAGTCACCCCGCCCCGCCAGGCCCCACCCCCGCCAAGCCCCGCTACGCCCAACCCCCTGCATTTTCTCTAGCCGCCCGGACAGCGGCGGACAGCGGGGGCGGAAGCGCTTCCTCTCCTCCTGTCCACTGGCCGGAAAAGTGCAATACCGCACAAGTATTACCCGGCGGCGCTGCTTGGCACTGCGAGAAAATAAGGGAGCGAGCGAACGAGTGGGGGTAAAAAAGAGGACGATGCAAGCGGCACAGCCCTAACACTAGAAGGACCGGGATTTTCGTATACCTAGAAGGACCGGAGGGGTCATTTTGACCCCTCTACGATTTTTGGCCGTTTTTATGGCTTCAAGGCTGCCGTTTTATCTCACATGATTAAGGTTTTGTGTGTTTAAAGGTACCTGATGCCATGACGTGACATTGGTTAGGTTTAAAGTGCGTTTAGGTAGGCAACCCGCACGGCATAAAACCATTTTTTTTGCAATTTGACAGCTATTTCTGTTAACTGTTCGCACCATTTAAGACATTTTTAAACTTTAAAATTAATATCCGCCTTAGTACACATTTATAAGCACGTGATATTTAGAACACATAAGTACTCTAAAAGCGGGAGTGTGATTCACACAGAAACATTTTATTTTTTACCAATTTGGCACTGACAACAATGTGCGTGGCAGTTTTGGCATTCGCAAAACCATCCGTACTTTGTGCTAGACGCCCCCCTTTGCCAGCAGAACACGAGTCCGGTGACACAACTAGCACTAAAGCCTTGGATGTGTTGTAATTTAGAAACGGGTTTTTGTGACGTGCGTGTTGCCTACCTTACCCGAATGAAGGAGTGAAAAAGTGTCACATGGCCGACCAAAAGTCATAAGCCACCGTACATAACAAATCGACACCTGAGAAGAACAACCGCTTACCTCCGCGGACTGGAAACAAACCAGCTTACCTCTGCAACCCTAAAACAAAACCGCTCACCTCTGGGACACGCAAACAAAGTCGCTTAAATGACTTTTTTACACATTTTGAGATGCGGGTATCAAAATGATCAGTGAAAAATTCTCTTTTGAATGATACCCTTATCTCAAAATGTGTAAAAAAGTCATTTAAGCGTCTTTGTTTGCGTGTCCCAGAGGTAAGCGGTTTTGTTTGAGGGTTGCAGAGGTAAGCGGGTTTGTTTCCAGTCCGCGGAGGTAAGCGGTTGTTCTTCTCAGGTGTCGAAATACGGTCAGCCTTCTGATGGAAAAGTAAGTCCTCGTCAGTTTACACTCATAAAATCTCGTGAAGGGGTCAAAATGACCCCCTCGGTCCTTCTAGGTATAAGTAGTAATATCTTCCAAAGTTCTTGTCGCAGAGACCTCCCATTTTGCGTCCAAGCGTCTTTCGGTAGTACATGAAAAGTCGGAAAGTGATGAATCGCTCAAAAAAATAATTCGTCGTTCTTTTGGCAATTAAAGATAAAAAGGGGTCATTTTGACCCCTCCGGTCCTTCTAGTGCTAAGCCGCCGCCGCCGCCGCCGCCTGCTCCACTACAGTAAAAAGTTATTTTGGTATTCTAATGCAGAGGCGCAGGCTGCGGCGGGTCGCTGGACAGGTTGGGTGAAATTGAATGTGATGCATTTCGGTGGAATAAGCCTTATTTTTTGGGTAGGACAAGGGCCTAGCGTATAGAGTGGAGAGGCGAATCACTGTTAGAGAAACCTACAGGATATGTCTACGGTGTGCCCCGTCAATTTGTTACCACGTCCGCGACTGTAATTTTGGATTATGATCCACTCCGTGCGGGATGTACCGAAACTTCGAAAACCGTCCTTTTGGTCTCCAGCACTTGACTTAAACACTGAAGTACGGTCCATATCATTACGGTCTGGCCCGTACATAAAATATATATACGACCATATACGGCAACATTGCAATACCAGCTCCTCCACAAAGCCACAAAGACCGAGTTGACGGATAGTCTGTTTCATATAATGATTTCTAAAAGAATTTATAAAGAAATTGCGGTGGCGATATAGGACCAACCTGTGCGAGGTGTTATGAAAATGTTCTCGAGGACATAAAAAACAAACCCATTCTGTCTCTCATATATCTCTGTTTCAGAGTAAATGAAAGCTGGTACGTACTGATCATGGAGTCAAGACTTGCTTTTCCAGCTGCGAAAAAATAAGTGGAATCTACAAGCCGGATGCTCAATTACAGCCACCCCGACAACCGTCTGGGTTGGTTGTCGGCTTGCGAAATTTTCCGCTCCAATGAATGCTATCCTCGCTAGGCCCATGGTCACCGCCCGTGGCGCTCTGCCCAAAGTGCCGAAAACTCAAGGTTCTCTATCGGCAGAGTGCACAAGCTGGGCGAGCGTACAGCCAATATTACAAAAGCAGCTCTAAAGAAATTTTTTGTCGGCACACCCTCGAGTTGCTCAGACACAAACGAGACCTATAAATTATAGATCTGATGAAAAGGGGTCTCGGAACAAATTCGAACAAAGTTGGCAGTTCTGGCCACCATCGAGAGTGTGTCTGTATTTGTGTGATTCCGACGGCAATCACACACACTTCACACACGCACACGGACGCACGGGGAAGCATGCCAGGAAGAGGCGCGGGAGGTGGGGAGGGGTCAGAGGAGAAGGGGAGTGGCGTGGCAAGGTCGGAGATACGGGGGCCGCACTTTGCCTCCGTAAGTAGGCAACTTGTGCGACGTCGTCTCCACGCCTTAGAAAAAAAGAGGGAGGGATCGGAAGCTTGGCATCGCACCAACACAAAAGAAAACTCCCACGCATACCAGCGTGTCTGTATGTGAGTGCGTGTGTGCCGACTCACACGCACCGGTAGGGGGTGTGGCAGGGCGAGGCGTGGGAGAGTCGGCACGTGTATCGACCGGAGGGTATGACTGCGAGCGAGCGAGAAGAATGTCATCATCAAGGCAAGAGAAGGCAGGCTG
>NW_026267335.1:388462-395136 GCF_000697945.3 Frankliniella occidentalis | reverse complement strand
GAGAGAGAGAGAGAGAGAGAGAGAGAGAGAGAGAGAGAGAGAGAGAGAGAGAGAGAAGGGGGAGTGGGGAGGAACCCGCAATGGATTCGCTGAAGAACTTGGCGACAAGGAATAGCAGAGGAATCTCTCCCCTGAATCTATTTACGCGCCTTGCTACCGCAGCTGCGAAAAAGAAATAAAAAAACACAGATATTGCAGAGCGCGGCGCCGCGCAGGACGTGCCATTGAATTTTGATGTCGTCGATTAGATAAATAACGTTTTGGGACCCGAATTATCTTTTTCCGTGGTAGACTGATCGACTGTATTGAAGGGAGTTCCATCGGAGTTCGCCACCGCCACTGGCTCTGGGCTCTGCGGTTATCGCTGCAGCTGCAACCACCACCGCTGCCGGTCTGCGGCCCGCCTGGGGGCCCGGGCTGGCTGCGGCAGCTGCGGCCGGCAGGAAGGGCTCAGCCACCTCACTCATAACTCAGCCAATGACAAATGTCTGACTTGCCGGCCCTGTCTTGGAAGGGGAAGTGGATGAACGAGAACAGGAACAGGGTGCAGCAATGTGCGGGGGTGGGGCTCTAGAGGGGTGCAGGGGTGGTGGGAGTGATGGGAGTAGGGGGAAAGAAGGGACTTATTGCTCCAGGTTAGAGAGCGCACACGTACACTCGTTTCATATACCACGGACTTAATTGTTAGGAAAATCTTGGGAATCTTAATTGTTTGTACGGTTCTGAATTCCTTAATTATATAATCTACAGCTCTGAAATAATATTTGGCCCACGCTCTACGTTGCTCTTTCGAGGCGAGTCTGCATTCTTGAAATCGTCGCCCAAATCTCCAGTTTAAGGGCACACGATGAAGAACACTGTCACTCCTTATCGTAAATAATACTGGCTGCCCCCTCGTCTCGTCTGCAGTGAGATACGACACAACAGTATTGGGGGCCAACCCAGCCGGTGGGACGGGGGGAACACAAGGGGCCCGCTTTGACGTGCTCCGCATTCTGTTGCCAACACGGCGGGCAACCCCCTGGTTTGGGACGCGCGGGGCCCCAAGGAGGCTGCATCCCCGAGCCCGCCGTGGGGGCGCGGGAGAGGCGGGCGGGGGGCGTGTGCGCCCTGCTTACCCACATTCCGTGTGACTACCTGTCCGGGAACCGATATACGCCGCCCCCGTATTCTCAATAATATCACAGAGGCTCCCTGCAGGCCACCGGGCCGGGCTCGGCAGCTGACGTCCGCACACAGAATCAGGTTACAGATATTGGAATTCGCGTTCGGTCATAAGGGACTGCGCGCCGGCCAGGTTTGATTGTAACACGCCCGGCCGGTCCCCCGCAGCGCCAGCAGCGGCCCCCATCGAGTTAAGGACAATTTCGCCCCCCCCCCCTCCTCCTGCTCCTCTCAACTCTATTCTGGATTTGGTGTATCGCGCTGCAAATCCCATTCTGGAATCAGAGATGCGCTCTGCAAAAGGCGAGCCAGTCGTCGAGGGGTCTCTCTCTCTCTCTCTCTCTCTCTCTCTCTCTCTCTCTCTCTCTCTCTCTCGCTCTCCCGTTCGCTTGACGCGTGGGAAACGGCAAAATTGCTGGGGAGATAGGAGATACTCCTTTTCTATTTTTTTTAGGGGGGAAAGGCAGGATGGCGATTTGCTTGGCCGCGCGTGCTCGGGGCGCTCGCCTCGAAACGTACCACATATATCCGCCAGGGGGAGAAACCATGCGAAGTGAATGCCGTTGTCATAAAAACTGAAATGATTGAACCAATTCTTCAGAGCAGGGAGCCGCATATACGGCGGGCTTTCTGAGGTAGGCGTACAAACACACCCAAGCTTATCACATTCCCTCTCCATATACTCTTTATTTCTCCGCTATCCTCCTCCCCCCCTCTTTCTCTCTCTCCGGTTTCGATTTTGTCCTCGTAACCGACTCGCGTGCCCCCCATTCTATGACACGCCATGGCCGACGCCAATACAAAACCCCTTTTAATTCCCGTCACGAACAAAAATTCGATTACTTCCAAGTTGAAATATTTAGTTGGTGCCACCAATAATATCGTGAGTAGCGTGGAGCAATTACGGGCCATTATTCTATGAGATAACGGCTGGGAATCAATCATTCGGAAAGCCTAGCACCACCAAAGGGCGTCCATCGAGGCGGGGCGCACAGGGGTGGAAGAGGAAAGGGAAAACGGGGTGGAAAAGGGGAGGGGGAGAGCGGCGAATCATGCAAAACGCCGGTAATAAAACGGCCCCAATAAATAAATAAAAAGAAAACCGCGATACGCTGGAGAAGCACACGTTAGCCTCGAGCCGCACAAAGCATCACCGCATGCATGTGGTGGCCGCACTGAATCCAGCGGGTGTAAGTACTAGCTCGCGAGACACCGCTAAAAAATGGAATCAAATTAACGCTTATGTAGCATTATTATATATCTCTAAACATTTATGCAAATCCTGGTACCAGGATAGTGGTTGGGTTGGGTATATCGCACCCTAAGACACTGTGAGCAGATTCAATAGGCCACCCCGGCTGCGCGGCTGCATGCGGGCCAAAGTATACTCATTCGCCCCAACTGGGCAGAAAGGCCACCCCACCCCGCATCGTCCCACCACCGAGCACTACTATGCGAGTGCGTCGCGCCGCGCCCCGCCCGACAAAGAGGCTACGTTACAGTGCGTGTCGACCTCGTGGTGAGGCTCCAGGCGGCGGCCTTACGGCTGACCAGGGCCGCCCCCCTCACTCCACCAAATCCAACCGAATTAGCAACGGGCCTGGGCGGAGCCCGGGGGCTGGGCCCGTCCGCTCGCCCGGGCCCGCCCGACCCCCACCGCAGGCCGGGCCGGGCTAGGTGACCCTCCCCGCGCGCGGCGAGCACCTCCACCCCCTTCTGGTTCCGCCCCGCCCCGACCCCGGTGGCCTCCAGACACCGCGCAAGCCTACATTCCAGTCTAATTATTATTGAAGCGACTTCCGCCAGGGCGCGCGCGCGCGCAGCTCTGCACAGCCGGCGCCGCCCCGCGCGCTCGCCGCGCGCCCCGCCCCGCCCGCCCCACTGCTGCAGCCCGACTAAAACCTGATCCGGCTTTGCTGCCCACCCGGCTCTACTGCTGCAAAGCTGCGGGCAGCAGCCGCACTCACAAAACAAAACCCCTCTCACTCACACACAGACGCAGCAGACACACAGATGGGCAGCGAATAACTTTCCATCAGATACACACACACACACAAACACACACACACACCGCGGCTCTGGCTCTGAAGTCACGACGGCGAGCGTCTCTCAAAAAGAAATCCCGGACAACGATTTACTTCGCGTTTGGTCGAGTATGCCCGCCTGAAAGGGGAGGAAAGGTTTAACCCGACAATGATAAATCAAATTGGGGTGCGGAGAGCAAAAAAAATAAAAAATAAAAAATACGGTAATGGTCGATGAGGAGGACCGCACGTTTAAAGCGGCACGGTGCCAAGTAGTGATAGGACACAGCTCCGGCGCGCGCGCTAAGCTCGCTGATAAAGGAGAGCTGATATTAGGTGCGAAGAGAGTAACGAGCAAACGAGCGGCGGCCCGGCAGGGCGCGGAAGAGGAAGGGGGGGGGGAGAAAAAAACACCAATTAAACTTGTCTCCCCATGGCAAGTTTTGCTAATGACTGCTAACTTGTTGATCAAACACGCACTAAACAAGATACAGGGCCGACCCACCCACCCGACCTCATTGAGAGTCATCCCAGCCATTGCCTCGCGTTCATTAGGGCCAGACTGATGTGAAGTAAAGCACTCACCAAGAAGAGGCGAAACTACCCCGGAGGCAAGGAGGAGAGAATGAGGGGGAAAGGGGTGAGACGCGACGCGAGCAGCGCACGCGGCGGAGGAGCCCGCGGCTCGAGAGATTAGGGCGTGAAGTGTTCCCCCATTTTCTTGCCGACTCGAACAAAATAGACGTGCTCGGTTCTCTTTCGCATCGCAGTATAGTTAGCTCAAGCAAAATGTATACTGAATTGAGGTCGACTCAATTTAATACGCTCATAGAAAGGCCGTATTACTTCTTTTTTTATTTACGGACTCCAATGCGCCCGTTGTTTCGTCACCCGCAGACAATTTGGCGCAGGTCACTTTTCATTTCGGGCGAAAGGGGGGAGGGGGTTATGAGGGTGGTGCGAGAAATAAAATCCAATTTCCCCCTCCCGTCTCCTCCCGACTATTATTATTATTTTTTTCGTGGTGTGTAAACAATAAAAATTAAACCGCCGCAGCCCGCTCTCACTGGCGCGCCGGCCGCTCAGGCCGCTCAGGCCGCGCACTCTTGCCGCTCTATTACCGCACTTTTGTTTGCCGGCCCCTCATCCCTTTCATCCTGAGCCGCCTCTTTCACACGCCTTTCTCAGCCCCCCGGGTCGATAGCAGCAAACTGTTTGCATACAACGGGGGCAGTGGGCCCCGCCCCGCCCCGAACGCCGCGTGCACTAGGCGTCCCAGAGGAAGAAGGGCGGGCGGGCTGCTGAGGGCGTGGCGGGGTGGCGTGGAGCGGGGCGTGGTAGGGTGTAGCCTGGCAAGGGAAAGGAGGGGGGAGGGATCGAAAATAATTCACGCGCCCGCACCGTGGATCGGGGATTATGCCCTGTGCGCCCCAAAGATCTCGGCGCGTTTAAATTATTATATAGCTTTAGCAGGCCTCTGTTGCGCCGTGGTGCTGCCGCCGCCGGCCTGCTGGGGCCCGTTTCTTCTGCCCTGCTTCTGCGAGAATTCGCTCTCCAGCAGGAGGGATAGGGATCGGCTTATGCGCGGATTATCACCAAAGAAACGTTGTCGGTATACGCTGCATGCGCCTCCCCCCGTAGAGGCAGTGCCGGGCAGTGCATAAATTGCCCGACTGCCACCCTTCTCTCCACGGCGGTGGGACAGACTTGCAGAGGTCCACTCGATATTCGGCTCACCCGTCCCGCCTCGCCTCATCGACGCCCTGCTCCCGCTCGTGCGAGTAAGATCCTCCAGGTCTCATTCTTACCTGCAAACAGAAAAACACAACATAAGTTTCACGGCTAGTTTAGACTTTATTGCATTTATTTTCATCTAGTCAGAAATACAAAAAAGAGAAACACATAACAAAAAGAAGAGGAAAACCATGCCGTTATATAGACCGACACGTCTTGTGACACGTTGTCGACGTGTTAAAATTGAATGCAACGACACAGGCCTGCCAGGCCACGCACGCCGCACCTGCTGTCTGCGCAGTGCGCACCGTCCCACCCACCACCCCCCTAACACCTTACAAGCACCTGGCCGGCACCTGCTGGCCGCGTACGGCTTCAGTCACATCTTAGTCGGCCCGTGTATGCACGGCGACGACGGCGCACTCACTGGGTACGGCGGGGGCGGGGTGGGGCGAGGCGGGGACGTCGTGAGAAAGGGGAGGTGGAACGTTTGAGTGTGTGTGTCGAGGACGCCTACTGGCGACACCCCTTCCGTCACGCGGTGTCGCGCACAGCTCGGCGGCGAAGGAAAAGGCAGCGGATTAAACAAAAACAGAAAGCAGACAGGCGGGCGGGCGGGTCTCCTAGCGTCGGCGGGATCCGCGCCACCGCCGCGCGCGACACAGACTTACCGGTTACAAGTCTGCGTCAACATTAAACTTCCCCAGGAGGGCGGGGGCTTAGGGGCGCAAGGGAGGGGGGGGGGGCTGCGAACCACATGGGGCGTTGGCGCAATCACTGTGAAATGGTCCCATGAAGGGGTGCCCCGCCCTGCCACGCCCCAGCCTGCCCCACCCCGCTACGTCCTTAGCTTGGCCCGGGGCCCATCTGTCTTTTTGACCGCACAGCGCGCATTTGCGCCTCGCCACACACACGAGGCGACGATGTGCAATTCGTGCTCACGCGCCGTGTACACTGCCGCGCGGCGCGTTCGCGCGTCAAACTGTTATTTCTTTTTCATCCCTTTGGCCCCACGTGTCCGCCCCGCGTTCACCTTTATAAATGTTGTCGGCCGCACTTTTTTTTTTGTCTTTCTTTTGGCGAACAAATGTGAAACAAGCAGCGGTTCGGGGTCCACTGTGGGTGACCCCCGCCACGGTCACGCAAGTCGAACGGTTCGGACGTTCGTAGCGTGCCCCCCCCCCCCCACGGTCGTCTGCGGCCTTGGTGGGAAAGGGGTGGAGTGTTAGGGGCGGCTGAAGCCCCCCCCCCCCCCCGTTTGATTCGTTAATTAACCGCCGATTCCCTCCAACGACGACGAAATTTCCCCGCGCGGCTAAATGCCAGGCCAAACGCGCCAACGAGGCTATGCTCCGCGTCCTTGAGAGGCCGCGAGCCCATACATGTTTCACTCGACAAACAGCAATGCATTTTAAACTTCGCGCCGCGCCCCACAAACACCCGCACACAGCAGCGTTATTGCTTCTCCACTTTTCTTTTCGCCTTCCTCCCGCCCTCCTCCCCCATCTGTGCTCTTCTCTCTTTCCCTCTCACTCGCTCGCGGCCTCCTCTCACAAAAATTCAGAGCCGACTCGTAAACAAAGACAATTACCGTACGCGCCGCCCGGCTTTACTGCCTGCTTCGACCCAGTGAGCGTGTCCTCCCCCACTCCCCGCCCCCCGGGTGGAAGGATCTGTACTTCTAACTGTAATGGCGCACTGTACACGGATCACATTCACAAATGCATTTAAAGTGTGTACAAAATCAGGTCA
>NW_026267335.1:384055-386522 GCF_000697945.3 Frankliniella occidentalis | reverse complement strand
GTCATTATCTCATTGTTTTTCGACTGACGTCACCCATTCAACTGCTGGTTTATCTTTTCCCCATCTGTATCCGTGTCATTTATCCGATTCCATTTAGCAACCAGTTGCAAAAGAGAAATTAATTAAAATATCGATATCAAAAGATCGATCTAAGTAAGGAAAAGTTTCGGTTCCGCAAAAAATCCTCTACGAGAAAACGCCCCTGCGAGAAAGGCGTTGCCACGCGCGACTACTGATGAAAACGACTTCCCAGATACTAGGTAGTTTCCCAGATATACTAAATAGTGTGCAACTGCTTTATAATTGTAAGTGGGCAACTGTAAGTCAGATACCTGCAAGTGCAAGTGCTCAACTCCGCAGGTGTGCACTTGCAAGTGTGCAACTCCTCTGTTGAGCACTTTTCTCACAGTGAGTGTCCAATCTAAGGTAGTGAAAAGGATTAACTTGAATTCATATCGCTTCGCTATGGATTGCTGCGCTGTGTTACTGAGCTTGGTACTGCTCTGCTCGACTCGGAGACTATCGTCGGATAGCTAGGGGGAAAAAACTAACTTCAGTGGAATGGCCTAGCCACCTGAAACGAGGCTAACTCAATCAAGTGGCTGAAAAGTCCTGCATTGAATGAGAGAACCTACTCCTTAGCAAAGCAGAAACTAGTGAACCGCACAGTTTGGCCTATATTTCGTTTTGCGTTTTGATGATGATCAGTTTCCCTAAAATCCTACCAGTTTGTCAGGTTCAGGAAGAATTTCCAAAGCAATCTCTTTTCTAGGAATCAACTTCCTTGCATAACGTTGCATTGCGTTGGTCCCACAGTATTCACCTCAGTTGCGCATCGTTTCTGTCTCACGCGTTGTTGACAAAAGGGAGTCCGCTTGCAATGTGGATTAAGCACGGGGAGTGACACTAATGCTGCTGACGCGATGACGAGGCGATGCACGGTGCACACTGCATAGCGCCACACACGACAGCCGCCCATCCCCCTGACACCCTGCACCACCAGCCCTGTTGAATAATCCCATGGAAATCACTGCGGCAAAATGCAAATCCGCCTATCGAAGTCAATTAGACAACTACTCTAGACCCCGTCCTGCTCGATGCAGGACGCCCACCGGATTGACGGATGCGGCCGGCCCGGGCCCGCCCATATTGCGCCGAGGCGAGGCGGGCGGGGGAACCGGGCCACATCCCATGGCGCAGTTTAGTAGAGGGCCCGCCCGAGCCGCCGGAACCTAACCGACGGGCGCTGCACGCCAGGTGGTGCGAATGGCACAAGGGCCCGGCCGCGGCAACTGGTGGCTCACTCACAAGTCACGCCACAATACCAGGCGTCAACAAGTCTCAAGGAGTGGATCGGTTACTCATTTGAGCCGACAGTGTCGGTAGGGTGTGGGATCGGAAAGGGGGAGGGGGTGAGTGGGTAACGTTACGCACTCCTGAAGAGGGCTGGGGGGAACAGAGAAGAGACGGCGGCGGAGATTCATTCCTCGCATTGCCCTTTTCGAAACCCCCTCATACTGATAGAAGATTTTGTAAAGTCGGCAACGCCAAACTATTTGAAGGACAGCCCAACCATTAGATACGTATACAACAAACCCTTGAGGGCAGGGATTTCGTGTTCGGAATGAACGAGTCAGTTTTTTCCTTCCCCAATCAGAGCGAGGACATTGAGATTCGCCCTATTTGAGTCAAATTGACAGAAATCTGACCCCAAGATAATGAGTGTTTTCTGGCCTACGGATTCGTAGTGAGGAACGCCGCTCATATACTATGAGGACTTTGAATTATGACTCAAAAAGAGGAAGAAAAATAATCTTGCTTTCATGAAAGCGATATTTTTGGACTCACTGATCTCGCTATCCCCAGAGTACGAAAAATGATTTCACTTAGTACGGCAATGATTGTCACTCTCTTCCGCACTCTTTCGACACTTGTAATTGCTGAACTCTTCTGGGCGTTTTCTAACAGTGTCCGGGGAGACGATAATGGGTTATTCTGGTGCTATTCACGGGCGCTATAGGAGCGACTGCACTCGGTTGTTCTCTCCCCCGTGGCGGGGTTTGATTGTCTGCGGCGGACCAGAAATAGAGCGGGCGCAGGGGAGAGCGAACGAGAGCGAGCAAAAGAGAGAGAGAGAGAGAGAGAGAGAGGGGGGGGGGCGAGAAAGAGCGAGAGAAGTTCACGGCCGAATTTCGATGATTGCACAACGCTAGTTATGGCGCACTTTGTTTCATAACACCAGTTGCATGGGAGGGCGAGTCATAGTCCAGCGCTCAAATTATTTTAAGTTGGAAGTATATAGCAAAGGCAGCAGGAAACGATATTCCAGATCATTAAAATAGGCGGGCAGCAACGAGGAGCAGGCCGGAGCGACGGCCCATGGTGTTATTTCCAAAGGAATGAAACAAATATGACGGCGGGAACAAGACAGCATGACGTGGCACGTTGGGGCAAGCGGGGGGAGGGG
>NW_026267335.1:383518-383925 GCF_000697945.3 Frankliniella occidentalis | reverse complement strand
GCGGGGCTTGGCGGGGCGTGGCGGGGCGTGGCGTGACGATCGGCAGCGTGCGCTCTGGGGGCACACTACACTGCCAGTAGCTGCAGCCTCCGGCACAGAATGTTAAATGTACGTGTGTGAAGCTGAAGGCTGTGGCAAAACAATAATTCATAAAACCACGCAGTTCAAAGCATGGGCCCTCCGCTTACCGCGGGGGTAGCCGGGGCACGGGGAATGCGTGATCCGTCACCGTCCGACCAACGCATCAGTCAGTATTACCGGACAGAGGAAACAAACATATTTTCCCCTTTCCTCCTTTTTTTTTTTTTTTTTTTTTTTTGACGGGCGCAGGCAATGCCTCGGGCGATGGGGAATAGAATGGGAAATCCACCATCGGTAGTTCAAACAAGAGAGAGGTGAGAGCTCTG
>NW_026267335.1:377933-378622 GCF_000697945.3 Frankliniella occidentalis | reverse complement strand
TTGTACACCTAGACTACACCGGTGGTGGAAGGGCATAAGTGCGAGGAGGGGAGGCGGGGGAGTAAAAAGAGTGGGAAAGGGACAGGCGGTCAGGATGAACGAAGAGGTGTCCGAGTGCGAAAGGAGTGAATCGCGCGTAAATACGCACACACCCCACCCACCCATAGTGATGGCCAATTAAATGGAGGCACGAGCTTCCGGGCGTCGCACAGGTCCGCTCATCTAATTATGCATAGGCCAGGTGTGGCTCCAGTGGTGGGGTTAGCGATCGGCAGGCGGGTGTGTCGGCGTGCGGAGAAGCGGCCGCGGACCGCCCAATGTAAGGATGCCCCCCCCCTCCTTTCCTTCTCTCTCTCTCTCTCTCTCTCTCTCTCTTTCGCTCTCCCTACCTTCTCTCCCTCCCTTTCTCTCCCCCTCTTTCCCTCTCCCCGAGCAGGACGTTCCATCCCTTGTCTACGGACGCCTATGGCACAACAATATCAACAGCGTAGTGAAGAGGTACACCTCGTGTGCTCGTGTGCGTTAGCCGATTTAACATGAGTGAAGTCGATTTGTGGTGTTTGGTTGAGGTATGTCAAAAGTCCGAGTTTTGGGTCGCTCCATCAGACGCCTTCTTAAACCGTGCAGTGAATTTCGATCGAATCCACTTCCGGACGGGACACCCGTCGGGAGGAAGATACTATGTGGAG
>NW_026267335.1:374943-377883 GCF_000697945.3 Frankliniella occidentalis | reverse complement strand
CCCGAGTCCGCGGGGATCATACGCAAATAGCGTCAGAGAGGCCGCGCACAGCAAACGGGGGGCCGAACGAATTCATTTCGAAAACGAGTAGTGCGTCGCTGATAAATCTCGCGCCGAATTCCCGACTGGTTTGCATCTCTACTGGACCGCGGGGTACACAAGGCGGGAGGGGCGATTTGTTATTGGTCTGGACTGGATGCTTATTGCATCAGCAGGCCTCGCCCCGACCCTCGCTGTCTCCCTCTACTGCTCTGAAGCATCGCTCCCCGCCGCGATCTCGTCACTGATCCACTCACAGAAAGCTAAGTCGAATCAAATACCGACGAGCGCTAGGGCAAATATGCATCTCTCTTCCCGCTACAACAAAAAGTCTCGGCATGCCAGAGCCTGGCGAACGATTGTGGGCTGCTTTTTTTTCATAAATTTCGAACCACTTACGAATGATTTTTTCTCGTTTACAAATTATACAATGCGAAAAAAATATTTAGCAGGCTTACGAGGCAACCTTTCGCGATAACGCGAACCAATCCTTCGCATGCCATGAGTATGCGGGCATCCCCGATACTTGCGTGCGACCAATTATTTAATCAAAAATTTATGTCGTCGCTGTATGTCTGTCTCTCTCTCCTTCTCTCTCTCTCTCTCTCTCTCTCTCTCTCTCTGTCTCTCTCTCTCACTCACTCACTCATTCTCTCTCTCTTGGCACCGCTGGTTTGCGGCGTGGGGCGTCCAACGTCGATACTAATGAGTGTGCGCGCACTGCACCGCCGGCCCAATCGATGGCCGCGCCCCGCCGCGCCCCAACCATCCTCAAGGTGTCCGGACGGAGCGGGAGACAGAGCATACACCAACCAGCGACCGCGAGCATTTGGATCGTGGCACCGAAAAAAGAAAAAGAGGAACATTCGCCTGCGCATTTCTGGGGCCGCACGCGGACACGACAGATAAGAGCGTCAATCACGACGCGTTCGATTCCATTCCCCAACCCAACGCCCGCCCTTGCTTATTCAGAGCCAACGCTGCGGCGCATATCAGCCGGGCGTTATTGCGTTTCGTCAGAGAGGGCTTTTCAGAAAAGGGGGGCGGCGTGCGATACGGTTTCAAAAGGAAACCCGCAATGGCGATCCTTTCTTAGTCTCCAGCTGCAGCCCCCCCCCCCTTCCCCAACTAACCCCGCCCCTACGCCCCTCAGTCCCTTTCTCTCTCTCTCTACTTCCGAGAATGATAAGGTGCTGTAGCGGCCAACAACAACGGCGAGCTGCGAGCGACACACATTGTGGGGCAACCGGGCGAGGAAGTGGGTGGTGGGGCATAAGAGAAAGAGCAGGGACGGGGTGGGGGGGGGAGGCGAGCGAGCGGGGTCCAGATGGAAAGGGGTTCTCCTGCAGCCGAGCCCCCTCCTCAGACCCCAGATGAATAAGGCATGCGTATTGAGCCGCGAGGCGTGTACTCCTCGTGACGATGCGTACTGCCGTTGCGCTCCAGCACGTGTGCCGGAAACGAACGGCAAAAATATCTCCACTTTCTTGATGTTCATCCGAAAAAGAACATATGCAAGAGAAAATGAGTAGTTGCTGGACCTCGAAGGGCTTCTCCGAGGTCCGAAAGAGTGTGGGACGGAATGGACCTTTTTGAGCGAGCGCGCGGATGGGAGAAGAGGGGGTCTGCTTTGCGAGGGAGAGCGGGAGAGCGCTCGGAATGGCTCAAACGCGGTCGTTGGACAAGTTTCGTTCCTAAATAAAGAAAACAGCAGAAAGTTGGCCTGTGCCAATGGGCGAGCGCAAGCCTGAGCGGCGAGATGCGCCTAGCTGCCTCTCTCTGTTATTGCGACGGGAGAGAGGAGTAAAAACGCAAAAAGAAGCCGCTTTTAGATGGATTTTTATCCGGCGAGTAACGACTCTTGGATAGAGACAGCGAGTGGTCCTGCGAGTCCTGCTCGCGCTATGGCAATAAAGAGTCCGTCCGGCGGCGGGCGGGAATTTATGAGGTAAGGCGGAGGGGATACTAGGCTGTGACTGTAAAAAAAAACAAGAGGGAAGGTCGTGTATTGGGAACCCCTCTGTAGAATCACAAGATAAAAAAAATATGGTAAAAATCTACGACAGGGGTGTATACCGGAGTGTGTAAACTGAATAAAACGGTTCCTATTGACAGCCATAACAACTGACCTCTATGTATAAAGCAGTAAAAATCTGCACTGGAACGACTTAGAACCTATGTTTTTTAGTGTATAAATGTATCGTCGTTTCATTTCTATAGCTGAGCAAGGATGACGATGAAAACGACACACTGGTTTTTCAATCGGTTGCTCGTTGATAAATCAAGCAACTCAAGCACATAGTTTACAAAAGCGGCAGCTTTGCCATAGCTGCACCCGCCTGACTTTGTAAACCAAGACGTCGTTTTCGCCGTGGCCTGATTCAGGCTCGCCCCTCCTCCAACCCGACCTGTAATCAACAGGGTTTTGTCGCATTTCAAGCGGGGCCGTCCGCGTCCCGTCATTAGAGTGCATCAAACAGGAATTCTGTGCCGTCCCGTTCCCGCGGGCGCGCTGGGGGCGGGCCGGGACGGGCCAGGGCGAGGGGTGGGTCCGGCCCAACCCCGTCATCAGGGGTGGCTCGGCACGGGAAGGCCGGCGAAAACCACCTCATTACGTCACGGTGAAGGGGTGAGAGGAGTGGGCGTGGTGAGGGGGGTGGTTTTTTTTGTAAGGCAGCGACCAGGATATGAAGGTGAGGGGTAGCAGGTGGGGGAGGGGGGGTGGCAGAGGAGGGTTGGGGACACAAAGCACGGAAGCTCAGCACCACGGCGCGGCCTGGAGGAGAAGAAGAGGAAGAAGAGGGGAAGGGAGGGGAAATAAAGACACACACTCACACAGACCTGTTGATCCCGCCCCCGCTCCCCATCACGCTACGCGACGTGGAATGAATACCTCTGTCG
>NW_026267335.1:370373-374893 GCF_000697945.3 Frankliniella occidentalis | reverse complement strand
CTCTTTCTCTCTCCTCTCTCGCTTTGCCTCTCTCTTCCGCCCCCCCCCCTCCCCCTCTCTCAGGTTGCCCGAACGTGCTGGGCCACAGGCCGGGCCGCACCGTGTCGGTTTGATGTGTCAAGATCATGATCTATGCAGCGATGCCCCCCCCCCCCTTCTCCCTCTCCCACTCGCGAGGTAGCGCCTCGCGACCGCGGCGGAGCACAGCTGCTTCCGCTGAGGACGAGCGACCCGCGCCGGACACGCGCCTGCCGGGAGGGCCTTGTCTATTAACGACAGGTGTGCAATATACGCTAGCCGTAGAGTTTTCGCAGCGTGGTGGACAGAGCAGGGCGGCGGGGCATGGAGCGGTGAGGGGCGAGGCATCATAGATACGCACTCATGTTCTTATGTCAGCTGGTCAGTTGTGGGCAGCCGTCGGTGCAGGGACGATGCTCATTCCTTGTGCGCGAATAAACGTAGTGAGTTCCCGCGTTTGTGTGAGCGTGCGCCATGCTCTAGTGTGACACAGTGTGTGTGTGTGTCGTTATGCTCCGCTCCGGACCTACGACTTTGCCGTGCATCGAGTTTTCACACCGGCACGCCTCCTTGTGTCGCCCCGCCCTCAGCCTAGCTTTGCCGGCCCTAACCGGCCCGGCTCAGCCCACCCGGCCCGCCCGGCCCGGCCCCGGCCTTGCCAAGCCAGCACGCACAGCACGCCTCTCTCGCTCCGTCCCCGTGTTGCTCCGCTCGGCCAACACTTGCATCGCTACGCTTTAACCCTTGCACGGTAAGTGAGGTTAAGTAAAATGGTTTCCTTTCCTGATTGTGACACGACAAATGGCTAAAACAAAAATATGGTCAAGTACGTTGCTTGTCCCACATGTGGGAAACAGTTTGATAGGCCAGCTAAATTAAAAAAGCATGTCCTCACTCATCAAGATAATGGGTATGTGTGTCCCGTTTGCAATAAAGCAATCAAACGTAAAGACAACTTTGACAAACATGTAAAATCTCATGAGGAGAAAAACAAGTGCGACGTGTGTGATGTTGTCTACACGCAAAAAAAGGGTTTACAAGCCCATTTAAATCGGGTGCATGGGCCCAAACTCCATGATAAAAGGTTTAAGTGTGCCGATTGCAATTATTTGGCAAAGTCTCGGGAGCGCTTGTATAATCACCAGTCGAGAAGACATCTAGCAGTTCGGCTTTGCCCGTTTTGTCTTTTGGGTTTCAAAAAGCCACGGTCCTTTGTGGCCCATCAAAGAAGATGCCAGATGAAAAATGATGTGCTAAAGTATACATGTTTTGTGTGCCGCAAAAGATTTGCTACGCTGCACGAAAAAAATAGGCATGTGAAAATATGTCGGAGGAGGCATAATCAGCTTCGAGGTGGGAGTGTCCCCGACCGCCGACCTGGAGAACTTCCTGGCGCCGAAGACATTGGAGTCTGGGATGAACCGAGCTTCGCTCTGAGAGGCGTTGCTCGCGTCATAAAATTTTATCCGGGTGGGAGCGCCGAAGATCTGGGTCTCTCTCTTATTCACAATAAATATGCTGTTGTAAAGAAGCTCAGAGAAGAACTCGAGCTTGCCCGAGGGCTCAAGTGGTCAATCAGTGTATGCATAGAAGCGAGCCGTGAAACTGAAGAGAATGGAGCAGTCCGCGTGGAGAGAGAAACCAAAACATTGTTCTCAGAGACCCGTGCCATACTGGTCCACTCCGAAGAGGAAACAGAGCAGGTAGAATCTGCTTTCCTTGATATATTAAATTCAGCAGAAAATTTAAAAATTCAAGGAAGCGCTTGGGTGATTAGTCACATCAACTATTATGAGTTGAGTCTAGCAAAGTACAAGCCCTTGAAAGGGGGGAGTTACATAAAGACTCCGGCTTGGCTCTCACGAAAAAAGATCATTGTCAATGTAGAGACCAAAACCAATCACGAGTGTTTCAGGTTGAGTATCTTGGCATCACTCCATGAAACTCAGATCCGTAAAACTGACCCTCGTTCGTACGCGGCTCACTTCAACGCTATAGAGTTTGGAGACATACCATCTAGTAACATGAAAATAAAAGATGTCAAGAAATTCAGCAAATTGAATGAGGCTTTCAGTCTGAGCGTGATTGGAGTAGAAAAAAAGGAGTTGTTTCCTCTCATCTGTCCAGAAGAAAGAAAGGAAACCCACATCACGTTGCTGATGCTAACAAAAAGAAGAAAAAGACATTATGTATTGTGCACATCTTTAGACACCCTTTTATATTCACAGAATAAGAACAAACAAAAAATGCACTTTTGTTGTTATTGCTTCAACTCTTTTATGACAAAGGAAAGGCGTGTCAACCATGAGCGAGAGTGTCGAGAGTTTGGTGGACAGAAAATAAAGTACCCACCTCTCGGCAGCTTCTTACAGTTCGGTCCACGGCACATTCGACAGATGTCTCCCGTCCCATTTCTTTTGGCGTACGATTTTGAAACGTTATGCACACCGGTAGAAGAAGAGGAAGAAGAAGGAAAGAAGAGGGGAGGGCAAGAGGGAGGGAAGAAAACCCAAAGGACGAATGTGCACGTTCCGTTTTGTTATGGTGTGGTGGTTGTCGATTCCCAAGGGAAACTGTTGCGTGAGCCCATTGTCCACTCGGATAGTGATCCCAAAAAACTCATTCACCACTTTCTTGATACCATTTTTGACATCGAGCAAGAATGTTTCTCTAAAAGACCCAACTATCCAATCAACATGACCGTGCAGCAGGAGGAGAAGTTCGAAAAAGAAAAAACTTGCTGGATCTGTGAAAAAGGCTTTACAGATCCCGAAGATCCCAAGGTGCATGATCATTCTCCACTTTTGGAGCATTCCAATCTTTTGGGCGCAGCACACAGATCATGCAACAGCTTTCGTTCGAAAGCCCTTTTCCTTCCTGCCATATGTCATAACTCAGCAAAATTTGATTTGCATATGATCATGAAGTATGCAAGCACCCATGAAAAATTCAGATGTTGTGACATCAACATTTTGCCTCGTAATATGGAGGTATATAGAACTATGACCTTGGTTATAGAAAAGAAAACCAAGCGCGAGATCAGATTTTTAGACAGTTATCAACATTTCAGCACAAATCTCAGTGACCTCTTGCAAAGCTTGTCGGACCACAGTTGGTCTCTTTTGCACCAAGTCTTCCCTGAAGAGGAGAAGCAAACCTTGTTAAAGCAGAAAGGAGTCATGTGTTATGATTTCCTCACCACGTTTGATAGGGTGGAAAATCAAAAAGAACTACCTGAGAGAGAGGCCTTCTACAACCGCCTGAAACAAGAAGCGGTCAGTGAAGAGGATTACCAGAGGGCAGAAAAGGTGTGGAACGTTTTCGAGTGCGATTCACTGCTGGCATATACTGAATTATATTGTTTGACAGATGTGATCGGGCTTATGGCATTCTTTCTTGAGTATAGAGCGGTCACAGCTCGATTCTTCAATTATGAAGTCAGCCATTTTGTAAGCACACCAAGTATAAGCCTGGCGTGTGCGATAAAAAAAACAAAGTGTCAGATACCGCTCATAACATGCCCAGATACATTTTTAAAATTTGAAAAGAGTATCCGTGGTGGTTTGTCTGGGGCCGTGCTACGGCACGCCAAGGCCAACAATAGATTCACTCCTGACTTTAATCCAGAAGAAGAAATTTCTCATATATTGTATGCAGATGTAAACGCCTTGTATTCGTATTGCCTCGCGGGATCCATCCCGGCGGGCGAGTTCACTCGTTTGTGTGCTGAAGAATGTGCAGCTTTGGATTTGAGAGAGCTTCATGAGAGCTCGTATGCAGCTCTGCTTGAAGTGGACCTGGCCTATGGCATTCTGCCCGGCGAGACATCACACCATGAGGACTGGCCGCTAGCTCCCACACACATATGTCCGGACCCGGCATGGTTTTCCGAATATCAGAAGAGAGTGGCCGATGCAACTGGATTTAACCAGGCACAGAAAACCAAAAAGCTTATGAGTGTCATAGGGCCGAGGCAGAATTACCTGATTCACTCTACGTTGCTAGAGTTTTATTTGGAAAAGGGAATGGAGGTCACCCGTTTTCACGGGGGAATAAAATACAGGACGGAGAAATGGCTAGAACCCTATATCAAATTTCTTATGGATCAGAGGCGGGACACCAAACTTTCCTTCATGTCGTCCTATTGGAAATTAATGGCCAATTCCCTGTATGGCAGTTTTCTTCGTCGGCCTAGAGCTGACCGCACCATAAAAATATGTCAGACTGAGGAAGAATTTTTGAAATTGACAAGCAAAGCAAGTTACAAGAGCTTCCGTATTTTTTCTAAAGATATGTGCGCTGTAGAGAGTCTGAAAAAGGTAGTTCACCTGTGTCAGCCCATTTTTGTCGCGAGTGCGATCCTTGATTATTCCAAGCTCCATATTACCAAGTTATTTTGGGAGATGAAAACTCATTTTTCTAGTCAAAAGGATAAGAAAATGGAGGTCATTGCATTTGACACTGACTCGATTTTGTGCAAAGTCACTACACCTGAACTGGAC
>NW_026267335.1:367111-370323 GCF_000697945.3 Frankliniella occidentalis | reverse complement strand
TTTCGCTTTCTACTAGTAACCGTGTGCACAACGGGGTAGGCAAACACAGCGAGCTGTATGTACGACCGCGCCGCGCAATTAAAGTACCGTTCAGCGCCGCTGGTTAAATAGAGGTGGGATGGGGGGGGGGGGTGATCGACTCCCGTTTGGAAGAGACGGTTCGCCTCATGATGCGGGATAGGTCCTTCTGGGAGCGTTAAGCGACAAGCCCGTCGCGTTCCTCGCGGCACACGCACGCGACCAGGGCCGGCCGCGGTGGATAGGGGCGGGTGGAGCGGTGGGGGTTACTTAAAACGAGGAAACGGCGCGGTCGAGCAGGTCGTTTGTAGTTTTTATCGCCGGTAAATCGGTGGTCGTGATGTGACGTGTGACGTCGGTCGGAGAGGGTGAGGGAAAGGGAAAGGCAGAGGGGGAAATGAGAAGAGGAGGGGGCCAGGAGAATGGGTGGGAGGGGGAAAGGCGTGGTTACGCGTCCGACAGGAAGCCTCAGCGCGCGCCAAACTTATAAAGCGGAGCTGGCCTCCGCGAGCCCTCGCGCCGCCCCCACGCCACCCACAGCCACGCAGCGCCCCGGACATGGATTCTCTATCTAAAGTTTGGAGCGCGCGGGGCGGCCTCTGGCAGGCAGTGGTCCGCCTGCTCCGGCTGGGTCCGGCCCGGTGCGCCCCCCGGGGGGCTTCACAAGGCCTGTGTGCGCGCGCATGTGTACCGGCCGGACTCCGCCGGCGGCCTCCCGGGCCGCGCGGCCGCTGCGGCTGACGAAACGGCGTTGGGTTCGATGCAACAGCCGAGGGGAAATGAATGGAGCGACCGGGAGCGATACAGCCAAAAGTCAGGGGCGGTTTCAAGTCCGCCTAACGGGCAAGGAGCGATGTCACAGGGATTACCCTGTACAGGCAAATGTTGCCTTTTTACAGGCGTTTTACCTCGGCCGACATCGCAAACCATCCCAACCGGCAGAAAACGCAACACAAACAACATTCATGAAAATGCCCTCTAAATTAATGTGCGCACACAAAATTCAATAATTCAGAGGAACCGGAGCAGGGCGACAACTTGGGCTGCCGTTCACGATGCTGAGAGTCGGACTATAATGTATGCGAGCTCGCGGGTAGCCTGCTCAAACGGGGCCGTCAGCGTTGACCGGCGCAAAAATCTTGGGTTTATCTTCAGAGTATTTTCTTTTTGAACAATGAACTTTTGATTTAAAGAAAATGGACATGGCTTGGACGAATTTTGGTTAATTCGATTAACCTCAGCCAAACTAAGATGACAAAAAAATCAGAAAACTTCGTTACAAAACTTTGAAGTTCACTAGTTGGTATATAAGAATACATTTCTATCCCCCCCTCTCCCCGAGCTGGACGCTGTGGTCAGTGTACTGGCGCATGCATGTTGGCGCACGAGGGGAGTTCAGCGGAGCGCAAGCTGTTGGAGAGATATTACGAAATATGCACCCGCACACAGAAAAACACCGCTTACTCGCTTACTTTCTGCGCTCGCGTGTGAGCGACCGGCGCGTTGTACCCCACCCCCACCGCCCCATGTTGTAGCCGGGCTCTATAGTAAGTACACGAGGCGGGAGCTGTGCTCGGGCCCCGATCCCTGCAACACACTCGCAGCCACATAGACACACACACAGACACACACTTACACACCCACAGCACCACACGCCCGCTCAAATCCTACGCTCAACCGGCCGCAACCACAACAACACCGCCGTCGTACGACTGTACACGCCCCCCCCCCCTCCAACCCGTCGCCACACAGCACGACGGTGAGGCGGCGGCGACCGACAAAGTCAAACGTTTCCTCCCATACAGCTGATCGATCGATTAATATCCCATTCCAGCGGGCAGAGGGCCCTCCGCGAGGCGGGGGCAGCGGCTGGTCGGGGGGCGGCCGCGACACACTCAACAGCTTAGCTCGCCGCCTCGTCACGTTAATTCGGGGGGAAAAGCAGCCTGCTTTGCCGTGGCGCGCCCCGCCCCACCCCGAGCGAGTCAGCGAGCGGGCGATAACACGTCGCCGACACCACCTGATTTCGTTATGGCCGTAAAAAGCATACTCTACCGTTGCGCAGAACAATCGGGTCGCGTCGCGATAAGAGTGCAGTCACGCAAAGTGGCGGTGCCACCGGGCGGCAGAGTAGTACAGCTGTTCGGCAGTAGCCGGGACGGATCCCCCTGTGATGGCGCGACTAATTCCTTATCGAGGGGCGGCTCGTTTTCGTAGCGAAGCGCCAAGCGCCCGCCCGCCTCCACCCTCCACAGCCCCCGACCTCTAGCTCGGCACGCAGGAGCGCGGGCGGGAGGAAAAGGGGGGAGGGGGTTAAATTCGTCCTCAGGGGGATTAGTTGTTCCTACCATCCCCCTTCCTTCCTCCCCCTGTAGCCCGCCCTCCCCGCAGCCGCCTCCCCCGTCCCGACACGCCCGAGATCCGAGGGGGGAACTAGGGGAGGAGAGAGGAGAGAGTGGTACGTTCGAACCCACCCGCGCCGAGCGCCGCTCTGCCCAGCCATTTGCAGCGAATAGGCCTTCAGAGAAACCTTATACACATCCCCGGAACTCGACACGCAGTAAAGACCCTTCCGCTCTGCAGGCGGAGGAAAAAAAACAGAGAGGAAAAATAACAGATGGCGGGAACGAATAAGAGAGACAAATTTCCTTGGCCGACTGCCCGCTGTGCGTTCTACGCAATACCCCCGATGCCTTATCGCCTGCAGCGCAACGACGCGCACTTTGATTTTCCCGCCAATTTGGCGCTCCCCGCAATCCCTCGCCCCATATCCCGCAGTGCCCCGCCCAGCTCTGCCCAACCGACCTCACCGCCCCCCACCCCCTACCCCGTCATACTGCTAACTATAGTACCACTGCCCCCGTGCCCAACCTGCTGCCAACCGGCAATCAGTGTATCAGACGTATTGATTGACGGGGCACCCGATGCCACACATCGGGGTGGGGGCAGGGGAAGACAGAGAGAGACAGAGAGACAGAGAGAGAGAGGGGGGGGGGGGGGAACCACCGCGACCAGGGCGGGCTGTTAGGCCCCGCAGCGGCACACCCACACCCACACGCACGGGCGGAGTCCCCTCCAGGCAGGTGGGGCCCTACTGCTTATCTGCGCCCCGCCATCTCATCGGACACGTTCGTTGTCTGTGCCGCTGCCGTCCGGCCACTACGGCCCCACCTCCCCCCTTCCCTCCGGCGAGG
>NW_026267335.1:360458-360976 GCF_000697945.3 Frankliniella occidentalis | reverse complement strand
TTGGAATGACAAATTTATTTGGCCTCTTTGACAACATCTAGTCATTAAACACTGTGTTATTCGTTTTTTTGTGACGTCACATTTACACGACTGTGAGTCGAGTCCCATCGGTCAGAATACCAAGTCACATGTCACAGCTACGCATGCCATGCGCATGGGCGGAGGGCAAGGCAAAGGTTAGTCGCGTTCAACAGAATGTGACCGAATGTGACATGTTATTCAGTGCAAATTGACACGACTCTTATGAGATTGGGTGTGCGGCTTCACAGAATTTGAATAACAGTCAAGCTGAATTTTTAAGAAGACTAGTTCTGGCAAGCAAAGAGTCCAAAACTTGGCATTCAGAGAGGAAAGCCCAAATAGCTGCAAGCAACGAGCAACGCACCCACGAGCCTTTAGTGAGGGTGGCCCCAGAGCGGCAGGGCGAGTCAGCGAGCAGGCGATAACACGTCGCCGACACCACCTGATTTCGTTATGGCCGTAAAAAGCATACTCTACCGTTGCGCAGAACAATCGGG
>NW_026267335.1:342423-355798 GCF_000697945.3 Frankliniella occidentalis | reverse complement strand
GTACGAATAATCGGTGCGGCGAGGTATGAAGCGAGTGAAGCGTCCGGAAGCGTCCGCACTGTCTCCAGATATCAGCCTTCTCTCTTCTTCGCTCTAGCTTTGAATTCCACCCTTTCCCGCTTTCCGCCGCACAAGTGAGTGGGGTCAGGCGGGCCCGTTGTGGCCGTGAGGCTCGTCGTGGGGTTGGTCAGCCGGTAGCAACGTAGTGGATTGCTATTTGTGCTCGACCACGTCACTTGATATTAACATTGCACGTTAGGGGTATCGACCCGACAGGGCCCAGGCCGGGCCCATTGAGTGGGCCCGGCCCAGGGTGGCAGGGCCTTCGGGACGGGCCAGAGGTCCACGCCGGCAGGTCCACACGGAGACAGCTGAAGCACTCATAACGCCTTGCTTGCCGAAATGATGGCATTCATTTTGGAATGACAAATTTATTTGGCCTCTTTGACAATATCTAGTCATTACACACTGTGTTATTCGGTTTCTGTGACGTCACATTTACACGACTGTGTGTCGAGTCCCATTGGTCAAAATACCAAGTCACATGTCACAGCTACGCATGCCATGCGCATGGGCGGAGGGCAAGGCAAAGGTTAGTCGCGTTCAACAGAATGTGACCGAATGTGACATGTCATTCAGTGCAAACTGACACGACTCTTATGAGGTTGGGTGTGCGGCTTCACAGAATTTGAAAAACAGTCAAGCTGAATTTTTAAGAAGACTAGTTCTGGCAAGCAAAGAGTCCAAAACTTGGCATTCAGAGAGGAAAGCCAAAATAGCTGCAAGCAACGAGCAACGCACCAACGAGCCTTTAGTGAGGGTGGCCCCAGAGCGGCAGGGCTGTAGCGACGGGACAGGGGTCCACACCTACGTCCACGCACGTTTTACCGCAGACATCGTGAGGTGAGCTGGTTGTTTCACTCGAATCCCCAGCAGTCAGCGGCGCATGTTCTCTTTTTTCCCAGAATGTTTTTGCCCGACACATCATAAATAGTCGCGGATAACAACAGCCAGCACACACCAGCTGGCGTGCGCGTTTTGTTTTCTTCAAAACCCTTTTTTTGTATCCGTTTTTGGGCAACAGAGCTGCAGCGAGCTAGTCCGGCCCGCTCAACGTCGAGCAGCGCTGACCGTGGAGTTCTTCATCCCGCTGGCCGCCTTGTCGATTTATTGATTGGGGGACTGCTTGGGCCCCGGGAGGACTGTTTAATTTGCGCTATTTCGGGTCCTCTAACGTCCGACTGACGGTGTGTAGTCGCAATGACCATTACTGGGCCGACCTTCGTTTTGGCTTCTCTCTGCTTCTCATTCTGTTTCATGCTCTTCCTTCATTCCGAACGTTCGCACACTCTCTCGCTCTACACACGCACGCACACTGACGCACATCAGCCAGCGCACGACGACACACTCGTACAACTTGGGGCCGAGGTAGCTACAGTCTGCGGTAGCGCACACTGGCTCAGTCCGGTTTCGTGCAACGCACTTCCAGACCAGGAAAAAGCGGCTGGAGGCCGAGCGGTGATTGAAATGAATGAATAACGAAGGACAGCGAAAGTGAATGTGGGGCACCGCTCTCCCACTGTCTGCTGCGGACAGTTTCATACACCCTTCCACGAAAAACCAACGCCATTATTTTTTCTAAGAACATTAATTTAACGATAGCCTCCTGGAGAAACTTTTACCGTTGGTTTATCTGTAGCGTGCATGCAGTCGCACGTAGCGAAAAAAAAATCTCTTAATACACACGACCGGAGCAAGTACATTTCCATCTGCGCCCTGCTTTCTCATCTTCTCTAAATAAACCAAAGTGAGCAGATTTTTGCGCCACAAAACTCGCGCGCTACTGCCTTTGTTGAGATATTTGGGTAGATATTTTTCATCACACAGTGATTAAAGTGGGCTGCCCGATATTGCGGCCCCCCGCTGGGCCGGGCCGCGATGCTCGCGATACACAACATAGGGGCGCAAATTTACGAGTGAGCTGCTCTCGCGCGCATGACAATAAAGCTCATACTGTTATTATGAACAGGGCCGTGTAGGGCAGGGAGGAGGAGGGGGGGTGCTGCAGGCTGCCGCCTCCCCCGGCGCGCCCCGCCCGGCCGGGGGGGGTGGACGACGCGTGCGCGCCTCGGACACGTCCATTTCCGGCCCCGGGACGGTCAGTGGGTCGCTAACGAGAAGACAGACGATAAATGAACACAACCAACCCCTCCATGTTTTATTTTTCTTCCAGGTCGTCCTACGTCCTCGTCCTGCTGCCGCCACCGCCGGCCCAGTCCGCGGGCGACATAATCGCGACTAACTGACATAACCCGCACTGCGAGACAAATGGACGCGGGGAGCCCGGGCCAGGGCCCGTCAGCGGCGCGGCCACGGCGACAGCGAGGGGGCGGTGACAACGACGCGACGCAGTCAGGTCGACATTTCCGTCTCCTTCATTCCGTAATGTTATTTCTTTCGGGCGGGGTGGGGGTTGGTCAGTGGGTGGGGGCGAGGCGCAGCAAAGAGGAACGAGAGGAGGAGGAGATTCCATGAATAAAGCGCGCGGAGGGGGTCCCTCTTTGTCTGTCGCTCTCCCTCCGCTGCCTCGGTGATAGTCCCTCCCCTCTACCCCGCCTTGTAGCACCCACGTGATAATTAGCTAATTACAAGGCCACGCCCAGCCACAGCTGGCTGCGGCTAGCTACAGAGCAGCCACCGAATCACGCGCGCCATTGTCCCTCTGGTGCTAATGTATAACATCATCGCGGCGCGTCCCTATGTGTGGCACTGAATAAGTCAACAAGGAAAGGAAACAACATAACGGCGACGACGCAATGTACGGCGTTTCTTTGCGGACCGTCGCCACCGCCCTAGCAGAAATCCACCACACAAGAGCGGCAGACAGCGCGGGCATCGGTGGACGTACCTCAGCAAACACAGGGCAACTTTACGTGCGGGTGTGGCTAGCGCACCCTGAGACAGTCAGCACAACCCCCCTCCCTTTCACACACACACACAGTTCCACCCTCTTTCGTTGCGTGTACGGCCGTGCGCACGCAAACCAGAGAGGGCAGAGAAGTGGGCGGCGGGGTGGGTTAAACTAAGACTGCAGTCCTGCCTGACCACAAAACAGCGCCACCGCCGCGGCAGCCAAGCCAATGGAATGTACAGAGAGGATGCTTTGCACGGGCGTGGCGGGGCGTGGCGGGGTTGGCTGGAGAGACAGAGGGCGAGGTCGCGGCGGGGGTGGGATTAACTTTCCGATTTGGCGGGTCGGGCGAGCGGCCAGCCGAGGGCGCTGCAGCAGGCCGCCTCTCGCCCCCCGAAAGGGCGAAGGGCACGGCGTGGCGGGCCGCAGATCCCCCCTTGGCAGTCGGCAGTGCGGGCCGAAGGGGCTCACAGCTCCCGCAGCCCCCAGTGGCTCAGCAGCTCTGCCCATCACGTATCCACTCGCAGCTCTGCCCATCACGTATCCACTCGCCAGCCAACGAAAATAACGCCATCCTTCCAAGGCGGCAGCAGCGGCGGTGGGGCGACCCCCTTGGACCGGAGACACAGAACTCGCACCACCAGCACCCCCGCAGACCCCATCTATCCCTAATGACTGCACTGCTAATTTCTTACGAAGCTTGGGCACATGCCGTCTTCGGCAAAACAAAGGTAGGGCTATACTAAGAGTCCCAAGAGGGGCGTTAAATGTTAATGCCTTTGAACGGGCACGAAAATGTCTACAAGCATCAAAATTTACAACCGTTGCGTTATTTAAGTGACTATAGATATATCTAGAAGGGTATTAAATTTTAAAGCCTTTCTAGTGTGAGGATACGACACATTTTTACTACAGAATTGAAAAGCAATCTTTGCAGCTTGCAGCAAACAAGATATTATTGAATTCAGTCCCAATTTATATTTATAGGGAAGAATTTCTATGCAAGTATTTAACGGATGGAATGGGATACATCCCCTCTGCCATAAATATCAAATTGTTACATACTTTCCCCGTTCAAATAGCAAGGTTCCGCGAAAGGGAAGCGAGCGGCCTCTTTTCCCGCGAATACTTCCGCGTCACATCTTCCTATTAAAGGCGGTGCGATGCAGAGGGGAAGCAGTCGACCGCTCCAAAGGAATGGCATTGATGAACTTTGTCGCAGATTTATTCATAACGGGGGGCAAAAGACATTCCGTTCCTCCCGGCCGCGCGACGCCGCTGAGAGGGAGGAGGGGGTGGGGAGCAGGCCCCAATTGAACTGGCTCATCACAGACAGAAATATGGAAGTGACTTTGGGCCTCTGGCGGGGGGCGCAGAGGGTAAGTGAGGTGGGGGAAGGAGGGTCGCCAAAACAAAAGACAGAGATGGGGGTTTTTCCTTTTGAAAGGCCCAGAGACAAGTCAGTAAAAGTTTAATCAAGACTTGCGGGTGAAAGCGGACTTTATAAATGGTGACTTCTTCTTTTAAAGTATTTTTAAAAGAATAATATTTGTTCCCGCCAATCTCTCTTTACGGCGTCATGTGGGCAGTAAAAAAATGTAGTGTGTTGAAATAAGGAGAAGTGCGGAGAAGTGAAATGAATGGCAGAGATCAGAGTTATAATATTGTGACATAGCCCCAAACCTCCGCCTCTCGAACGCGGCCGAAAACAGACCGGAACTTGCTCTTATTAGGACGCGTCGCTCGGAGCAATGCATTAGCGAGGTTGATGTACTCCTTTAAACATCAGTTTACTTGGGTAATCAATTATTCACTCACTCAGGGAAGCGAAACTTTTTTGGAAGCAATTGTCCTTCAATCTTATAGTAGTCGGCCACAGCCAACTTTTATCATGGGCTACTTAAGTTTGCAGTTAGTAACTTTTAAACACATTCACAATGCAACAATTATTTTCTTGGGTACTGGTCTAAGTCTTGCTTCGCCCACGCCTTTGGGCTGCACAACCGGCTGCGCGATATGGCCCCCTGCCCCCCCCCCCCTTCCCCGCTGACAACAGACAGCCAAAGCGGCGTCCGGCGGCGCAACGGCGACGTCAGAGAACCCCTCTCTGGTGGTGTCAGTCAAAGGCAACCGGCCGTCAACCCCCTCCCCTCCTCTTGCCTGCTGTTTGCTGCCGTTTATATGCCTCCCATGCTACTTGCCCGTCGCCATAAACTGTTTACTCGCGCAGATTGTTTCTTACGCTCAGCCCCCTCAGGAGTGGTAGACTGGTGCCGCAGGAGCAGTGCACGGCAAAACATAGTTACTATTCAAATAGTTTTGGCACAACTCTATTACCATGCTCTAAATAAGGGGGTGACAATTTTCGTACGTAGGTTGGATGTGTCCTTGTGCACATATTCATTAGATATAAATTTGTCTAAGGAGATACAAGCAGTACCTTGGACCAGATACAAATACTTATTTTGTATCGTACCTAGCGAGAGCAAATCTGCATCATACGTTGTATAGAGCGACGTATACGCTTCATGCCTCTATTAGAGCGTTTTTTGCGAAATGACTGAATATGAGTCTTCTTCGTAACCGAAAATGTCGCAAAAACGACTCTAAACGAGCAAAGTATCCGAAAATTACTCAAACGAGTCTTATTCGTGACCTAAAATGTCACGACAGTGACTCAACGAGCAATGTGATTAATATCGCTCAGGAGTCATCAAATTGGATCCACAATCTCGCTCTATTTGAATCGTATTTGCTCACGCCTTTACTTTCAGTGAAGATGTTCGCGAGGACACATCTAAGCTGAGCAAGCTAAGTATAAAATTGTCTTTTCGCTTTTAGACCGCAGGAATGAAAAAAACACAATGAGTTGACTAAACAATCGATCAGCCTCGTGTTTGCGAAACATTAGCACCGTAACGGACTCAAATGTTATGAGGGTTAGGAGTTTTCAATAGTGTTGGGACAGAAGTTGGAAAAGAAAGGAAGGAGACATGATAGGATACAAGTCGATCGCCACAAATCGAATATACTTCCTACAAAAAAAAACGCCATCACATCAGCCAGCACACAAACGACTAGAGTCTTCCTCTGCAGAAGCTCTCTCGTGTATGGAAATACCACGTCACAAAAGAAAAACTAGGAGAGAAATTGAGATGAAATTTCGATGGAAATGACCCGGAATCTTTGCCTGGATGCTGAGAGAGCCCACCGCCCCCCACACGCGCTGCATTCTGCGATCAATAGAAAAGAGATTGGCGCGAGCGACGTCCGCGGGGTCCCATCCGATCCGCGGGACGCGACGAGTGCCCGCAATTACAGAGCGATTTGGCAATCTTGGACGGACATGTGTTATTCATGAGAAGACGAGGAGAGCTGGACCATCCCTTTCGCATCTTGTCACCCCCGCCCTCCGAATCTCTCTCTCTCTCTCTCTCTCTATTTCTCCCCCACCCATTGTCTCACACTCCTAATGGACTGGATGGAAATGGGCTTTCTGGCGCGAGGCTTGTGCTTTTCCCTGGCGCTGTTGGCGGAACCCTCCTCTAGCGCCCAGCACCCTGCCGAGCGCGACGAATGGACGAACGGACTTCACTGGGGCAGACTGGAATAGGATGGACGGGGCTGGCAGAAGAAAAATGTACACCAGCAACGATGTCGTTGCCGTCGAAACAGCTGACCTTCGACGTCGTCGATGTGGTATCGGCCTGAGCATCAATCCGCGAGGGCTTCGCACGCATTGGGTCAGAGGATCAGGGCGAGAGAGGGGGCGGAGAGGGGCAAAGGAGGGTAGGCGAGAGGGAGAGGGGGGAGGGGGTGATAGAGAGAGACAGAATGTGTTTCGCCCATGACGACGTCAATCTGTCCCGGTCCGCCCTAATAACACCAAGGACACGACGCCGATCACCGCGGCGGGAGGGGAAAAAATCCTCCTCTCCCAGAGTCCTCTCACGCGGGCGGGGTTAGTGAGGGCAGAAGAACAAGAGAGGCTCTGCTGAGCACAGCGGGGAGCCGCCGACGAGGAGCAACAAAATATATGCCGTCCGCTGCTGCATCCCATATTCCATCGACTCGTGTCCGGCGAAATCCGCGGGGACTCCCCCGGGAGCCATCCTCCCCGCTCCCGGAGCGGCTCCCGGAGCGGCTCCCGGAGCGCAGCCGCAACAGCAAAACCAGCAGCGGCCAGCGATTACAATTTTTATGCCGGCACCGCTGAAACAGCTGCTGATACCCCTGCCCCGGACCGGACCCAAGCGGCCGCCTTCTGCTCAACCTTCTGGCCATCTCCGTTCTATTATTCGCACTAGTCCAGCCACACTCTCTCTATTCTTCTCCGCTCGCCTTTTCTTATTATTTTTTTTCCTTTTTTCCGTTTGGTGTGTGTGTGTGTAAAAAGAGAACGGGGGTGGGTGATGGGGAATAAGGTGGTAGGGGATGGACTTTTATTTTACAGGAGCAACCGCAGCAAAGGGGCCATGGCAACGCCAAGACTTCCCCTTTTCTTTCCTAACAGCACCCCTTTTCCGAGTCATCCTTTCTCTCTCTCTCTTTTTTTTTTTTATTCCAGCCCCGTCTCCCCGACCGCCACCCGGCCGCAAAGTGAGGAGGGCGGGCTCCACTTTCGATTCGCATATGAAATGGTGGCCCGGTGCGCCCCGGCCGAGGACCCTGGCACCTGGGAAAGCACTAGAGCTGTCCGGACGGGCCCAGGCCCAGCCGCCACCTCACGTGGGCCCGGCGGTGAAATGAAACGAGGTTGTGCGTGGCGCACGGCCCAGGGTCCCCTGATATGCAAGTTATTCGAGCACGACTTGGGTGTGGTTCCGAAAATCGGTTTATAAACGGAGGTTCGCTCATTTGCATGGCAGGCAAATTATCTTTCAAGCTAGCAATGTTCGGTTCAAATCCGAGTTTGAGAACCATACCCAAGTAGTGCTCAAATAACTTGCATTTCAATGGTCCTTTTGGGACACCTTAGAACGGCCTTTGGTCAGGTAATATTTTCATAGATCCCATAAGGTCCTTGGTTCTGGTTTTCGTTTCGGAAAGAAAAGTATGAAACAACGGGGCGCTCGCATAGCCGGAGTTACCAGGAAACGGCGGTCTGCACACGTCCTAATCAAATAAAACGGAGATGGGGCTGACTGTGCGCTTTACAGAGGTGCGCAGTAAAAGCGTCGGCAACTTTGTTCTGAAAGTACAAGTAGTGCATTGGCAGAGACCAATCTGGTTTCCACACAGGTAAATGCACAGCCAAATTGCTTTTATTGTAATTGCAGCAACAATAGAACTGCCCCTTTCTAAACGGGAAGCCCTAGCTGGGTTTTCGTCCGGGACAAAGCACAGAGAGAGAGAGAGAGAGAGAGAGAGAGAGAGAGAGAGAGAGAGAGAGAGAGAGAGGGGGGGGGGGGGAACAGTAAAAAGAGAAGGGGAGGGGAGGGTGTGATTGTGTACGTGTGGTGTGAGGGAGAGCGAGAGAGAAAAGGGGAGGGGGGCAGGGCAGGTGAGCTAGTCGGATGTGAGAAAGAGGCTTCCGTATACTCAGCTATGTAAGGAACGGCTCCGGCCGGAAGCAGCGAGGAGACATGCCGACGATATACGAAATCCTGAATACTCTGTGGTAAAAGCCTACATCTGAACGGTAAATTAGTTGCAGAGCTATACGCATTATTCGGCCGCGTTCTTTAATTCAAGCAGTCCAGCTAGTAAACACAAAAAATGAAAGAAGAAACAAACTTTATGAAGTTAACAATCAAGATGTGCTGAACCGAGTACATGATGATTTCGCGTACTGAGTGAAAACCGCCATTGGGTCATGCCTCAACAGGGGTGGGGGATAGGGGTCAACCTAACCTGCGAGCAACTCAGTTGGCACATCTCGGTCAACGCCGGGACCACGGTAGCGGGCCGCGTGTGGGCCGCCGGGCGGTCCCCGCGGTGGTGGGCACCCGCGCCCACTGGGACTTGATTCGCCCAATCTGTTTTCCATCCGGGGGGTCACGCGGGGGGTAGGGCACCAGCAGTGGCGAGCCCGGGCGCCGGGGGGAGGGCAGGGCAGGGCGGGGGAGCCCCGCGCGGAGCAGAGGTCAAGGTAAGGAGGCTGCGGCCGGGGCCGGGTCGGGCTGGGGCACGCACAGCGGTGACAACGCGAGAGCCGCACGCAGTCTCTAACCTTGTAGAAGTTCCTTCTCATCTCATGTCGCAGCCCCCTTGCGTGGCGCCGCGCTGGGCGCCGCGCGCCGCGCCTGGAGCCGCGCCTGGTGCCGCGCCTGGAGCCGCGCCTGGAGCCGCGCCTGGAGCCCCTGGAGCCGCGCCTGGAGCCGGCCCGGCGGCGGCCCTGCCGCAGGCCCTGCCGATGGACACATGGCCGTCATAGGCGTGACAGGCGCGCGCTCGCGGCCGCCATGCCGCCGGCTCCCGTGCGCAGGCGGTGCTGCTGCGGCTGCTGGCGGCGGCCTGCCTGGGCGCGCATCGCACGGCCACCACCTCGGCACGCCCGCCCGCCCGCGCTCCGGCCCGCGCGCCCGCCCGCCCGCGCTGCACGCACACTCCCCTAGCCTGGTGCTCTGGCCGCGGCTGGGCCACACTCGCGCTGGGCTGGCGCAAGGGCTGGGCTGGGCCCCGTACGGCTCGGCTTCAACTGGCGGGGCCTGGCCTGGCTGGGCGGGCCGTCCTGGCGAGGCGAGGGCGCGCGCGAGCTTACGGGGGCGGCCGCCAGGGGCGCTGCGGCAGGCGCATGCGTCCCGGGCCCACTTGGGCCCCGCCGCCCCCGCCGCGCCCGACCCGGCCTGACTTGGGGCAGAAAAAGTTGTTGGGAGGGAAGGAAGGGTCCGGACTGGGCCCGGCCCGGCCGGCCGGCCGTACTGAGTGACAGTCCATAGCGGCACACATCTCCATCGGAAGTGAGGGAGAGTGCCGCCGTCGGCCCGTCAGCCTGCGTCAGCAGACCGAGAGAACTGAGCGGCAAAAAAGGCACGTCAGTAGGGGCAAAAAGAAATTGCAGCAACAGGTGCAGTTGGACACACGAGGGCTGGACGAGTACGACCCTTCAAAAGTTGCGCGAAAGCCAACCTGCTTGTGAGCGTGCGTAGGGTATGCGGGCCTTCAGTCAGCGAATGACTTACTTCGCACGCTGAGAGGCAGCAGCGCGGTCGTTAAGTCGAGACAAATACAAACGACTCTTTTAGGGCGGCGGTGAACACGCGCGCTTGCCAGAAACTTGCCCGCTCCGGCAAAGCGTTGCGCATCCACGTGCCCTCGCCTTGTCTGCCGCGGCTCGCCCCGCCCAACCCTGCGCACCTCGGCTTTGCCAAGACGCGCAAAAAGCAGCGCGCGCGACGCGCGGCGCACGAGGCAAGCGAAGGACGTTGTGTGGCGGACGCGAGACTCGTCTCTCTCTGCGGATGAAAATGAGCGAGTAGGGGGATGCAAAGCAGGGGGGAAGCGGGAGAGGAAGGGCGCGCGGGAGAGCCCGTTTTGTCGCTCCACTTTCATCGAAAATGAAGCAGGCGAATACGTCCACGACGCGCGCCAAAACACGGACCCAACGCGCGAGGCACGGCAGACGACACGACGGCCAAAGCAGCAATAACAGCGGCGGCGACACTGCCAGGAAATATGGCGCGCGCGTCCAAACTCTACACGCGTCGCGGCGCGGCTGACCCAGATCCCAATGCTGCTGTAGTGCCCCAATAAAGGGATGGAGAAGAGGACGGACGCCGCCGCTTTGGATCGCGGGGGACGGAGCGGTGGCAGCGGCAGTTAGAAGATCTAACTCTGCTCGACCAAATGAGCTGGAAATTACGATATTTTCAAATATATGTAGTTTTTGATTCACAAGCGATGTCATAAATTGACGAGCGCCGTCGTGCATTTGTGTGCGTCTGTGTGTGCGTGTGAGCGACGCCGCGTCTTGCCCGTCGATGAAGTCAGATTATCGACGCGTAGTGTTCGAAAGTCAAACCCTCCTTGGAGGAAAATGTACCTGCATATAGTGTCCGCAAATGTTTCCCTCAGCTGAGGGTAAAAACAAGTCTTCTCAAAAACTGTGGGATTTCCCCCTCATTTTTTGAGAAGATTTCTCAAAATCTGAGGCGAAATCTGAGAAGTTTTCCTGAAAGATGGGAGTTCCTCAAAGTGTACCTTTTTCGTTTATAAAAAGAAGTCAGACATTGTTTTTGCCGTGAGTGTCCCAGCACGGCCCTGGGGTTTCATGCTCGCACGCGCACAATGGCACAGGAAAGAGAGGGCCACTGATATAATGAACACAAACTGGCGCGGGGAAGGAGAATAAAGCGAGACGCGACGGGGAGGGTCGAGGAGAAGGAAGGCGACACACTGTCGATGAAAAGAAAGCGGGCAAAAGCGGGCGAGACGGTCCGGTGCGTTCCACGGAGGAGACAAAACGAAAGCGGAACGAGAAGGACGTGCAGCGTGTAAGGCAGAGGCCGCCGTGTGGCACAAAGGCAGGGAGGGGTGGGGGGGTGGCAGGGCACGGAGAGGGTAGGTGCCCCGGGCTGGGGAAACGAGTCAAGGCGGAGGAGACAGCAGCGCGACCAGAGCCGGAACCAGGGGACTGCGGAGCGGCGGGGACCACAAGACCGGATAATATGGTCAGTTGGGGGAAAAACAAGGCAGAAAATGGGGTGGAGCAGAAGGAGGGAGAGGGGGAATAGGAGGGAAAAGGAGCGGGGAGGGGGGACGTGTGAAGGCAGATGAGCGAAAAGGGGGTGAAGGGGCACGGAGGTCAGAGGGAAAGAGGGAAGGGGGGGGGGGTGCTGGGGGCGAGATAAGCATTACGACGGCGGAGAGCGGAGAATAAGGAGCATGGGGGGAGAGGGGGTGGGGGAGATAACGTCCGGGTGAACATTGCGAAGAGCAATGCGTAGGAGAGGGCGGGGTGAGGGCGGGAGCGGGGGAGCGCGGGCCTCCAGAGGGTACGAGAGTCCGCGACACGCCGACACGCCCCCCGTCCGTCCGACCCGACACCTCGGAATCAGACTGGAATCAGACCAGGGCCCCCAGACCCCAGGCGGGGAGCCGAGCTCGTGTCGTGTGGGACTAAGTTGAGCCGCACTATATGTGCTGTAAACCCGCCAGGGCGCGCCAGGGCGGGCTAGGGCGGGCTAGGGCGGGCCAGGGCGCGCCAGGGCGGGCGGGTAGATGCCTTCAACTAGACTAGTGCGGCACCAGCGCGGGAGGGCCTCGGTGGCGGGCGGGGCATACGTCACTGGCCCATCAGGCAGCTGCTACCCTGCTGGCAGACGGGTACAAATCCTGAACCCTCCAACCCCCCACCCCCCCTCCTCGCCTCCCTCCCTCTCCGTTTCCCGCCCACTATAGCTCTCTCTCTCTCTCCCGCTCCGAGCCGCGCCCTGGCCCGCGTTAATCATGCACACCTGCACAATGAGGCGTTGCGCACACCCGCTCAACACTTCCACAGATAAATAAAACACTTTGCTGTTTCCCCCTTTCCTCTTCCCTTCCACTCTCGCCAGGAGTTGTTCACTACCTCCAAACTTTTTTTTTCCACCCTTCTCCGCTTCCTGCTCGTGCAAAGGCTCTCACACTTTTATAACATATCAGCCGCAGCCAAAACTCTTCGCCGCGTTTGCCGCGCCCGGGGCCAAGGGCTGGACGGGAGGCTTGCCGGAGGCTGGCCGGAGGCCCGTGCAGTTTTATTGCAGCAGACTTTTCTGTTTCAGCATGGCAGCGCCAGCCCGGAACTTTGATTTTACTGTAGGGTCAGCGCTATAGGAGCCGGCCTAGCAGCAGCCGGGCCGATCCCAGCCCGGCGCTCCCGGCGGCCGAGCGACGGGGAGGCTTCAAAGACGGAGCTGCGCCGATCCCGAGCCCAGCAGCCCAGCCCGCCCCGGGCCCCGGGCATCTCCGGGCCGCCGACAGACGATCGGGGGAGGTAAAAGGTCGGGGGCGCGGTGGGAGGGCGCTGCAGTGCAATACGATCCATTACGCAGATTGGGACCAAACGACTGGCCTCGAGCGCAGCCTCCATATTGTGTCGGGAGCGCAGCGGAGCGCGTGGCGCAAACGGCCGGCGATACGGCGACTAGAGGAAATGGGAAGAGCAGCAGCGCGCGGGGGGGCAGAGAGCCGGACAAGTCAACTGGAAAGTTGCGTCAGCGCCGGGCGCGGTGAGACACGCCCGGCCGGACCGACGCGTCGCCCCCGCGGCATCAGGGAGCGCGGCCCGACAGTCTGCCCCCGCACCAAGCTAGCGCCAGCCAGCGCCAGCCGGCCATCAAACATTTCACGACCGTGCATTTTTATTCAAACCGTCTTTTCCGATTTATTTGCAGGATATGACACTTCCGCCGCTGCTGCCGCCGCCGGTCGCGAGGGTCGCGCGGCGCCCACCCCCTCACCATCATGTCACAATACTGCCCCTCCGTCCCCGAGGCCTGTGTGCCCGCCCTATACAATCCGTCTGCAATGCGTAAGCAAGCA